>NC_045961.1:12263002-12563002 GCF_010909765.2 Amblyraja radiata
CAGCAATAATATTATGTAAATTAACTTGTTAGATTATAAGTTGCATTTGACAAGGTGATAATTAAAATCCCCAGATAGATCCTTATGTATATCTGGCTGAGAAAAAATCACTTAGAGTTTGAATTTAGCTGTTCGTATATCTCTCAAGCATGATTGTAATATGTTTTTGTTTTTAAACTGTAGGTTATTTGCATGTTGCGAGTTTTAATGAATCTTCACTGCATTCGTTTGTGCTATCTTTGTTTAAAAATGTAACTGAATGGTGAAGATGTCTTGAGGCACGGTGAGACTGAGTGCTCCATTACCACAACTACATGCTGACTCCATGCACTTGTTTGTTCATCCTCGACTGATTGTTCCACAATCTGCACCTCATTCCACTTCATTTGACATTTATAGCACAAAAATAGAAATAAATTAAAAAAAAGTCAATCCATCAGTTTATAAAGTTAATTTTTCTCCAAATAGTCCCATAACTGTTTTTTAAAAAACCAATGGGGCTTTTCTTTCTTTTTTTTAAAAACTTACAAATTTCTCAGACATATGATATCACCAAATACCTTCTAGTCAATTATGATTTTTTTGAAATGCAGTTACCATAATGATGTGTTTCTTTGTGTATGCAAATGAGAAGATAGCATTTATTGTACTTCAAATACAGTCGTTTTAGCTGATTGTTAATATTCACCTGAGAGGAGACAGAGAAACCTGATTTAATGGGAATATCTACAGTATATGCAAGTAAGAATTTCATTGTTCTAGCTGGGACCTATGACAATAAAACACTCTTGACTCTTGACCCTTGCACTACTTTCTTCTGGTAGGTTCGTAAATTCTTACTGTTGTAATGGAACCCTAATCATTGGATGCTCAAATCATTGTGAGCATGCATGAATTAATGCCTGATTGAGAGTTGACAGTCTTGCAACTGAGGCAATCCTGGCAATTGAAAATACAGCAATGTATCATCCAGAACATCATATATCACAAACACACATAAATACTCTGGAGGCACCAGATGAAATGGGTGGTTCCATTGCACGCAGTAAAAGATTTTCAGAGACTGGGACTAGTAATTATTGGCATGTAATAATGCTCCAGCTAACAAAAAGTAGGGGGCAGAGGGGGTGGAGGGGCGGTTGGGGGGGCGGGGGTGTGGGCGGGGGGGGGGGGGGGGGGGGTGAAGGTTGAGGGGGGGGGGTGGTGGTGCATGGGTGCAGGTCAATTATACATTAGACTTCACACTTTGGAGCTACAGTGTGGGAACTGGCTCTTTGACCATTTGAGTCTGCACCAACTTGCAATCATCCCTAGACTAACACTATCCTACGCACCAGTAATGCATTTTTTACCAAAACCAATTAACCTACACCCCTGTATAATTTTGAAGTGTAGGATCAAACCGCAGCACCTGGTGAAAACCCACATGAACACGGGGAGAACGTACAAACTCCGTACAGACAGCACTTGTAGTCAGGATTGAACCTGGGTCGTTGGTGCTTCAAGGCAGCAACTCTACCACTGTGCCATCGTGCTGCTCCTGAATGAACCAGAGTAATGTATGTAATATTTGCAAATTTTAATTGATTGCTAGATTGCTATACATGGTTGAAACTGCAATTAATGAAACATAGTCTAATATTTTCTCTTCCATTCTTTAGTCAATCATTTGATGCAATCTAAATGCTTTGTAACTATTACTGCTTACACCCTCACTAATATGTGCATATTTAGTTAGATATGAAAATCATCATATTGACAAAAATGCCCCTGCCCATGATCTAACAATGTTTGTACACTGCCTGTCTTGGACACGGACTGAATGCATATGTCTAGTATCGTGTGTGGATGTGGTACCACTTCCGGGTACCCTCTAGTATACTATGTATCTGCCACTTACTGCAATAAATAAAATGAAAATGACAAACAATATAAATAGAGCATGTTTTATTGTGTGTACATGATCTTCTCTGTGGATTGTCACCTTGTCGTGGTGGAGAAGCTAGGGTGGTCCTGAGATTCAGAGAGCGATGCCGTCTGGAGCTATGCTCCTGGTAGCGGTAAGGTCGAGGGGGAGGTCTCTGACAAAGAGCAATCCTACCAAGACCTCAATGGTGGAACAGGCAGATGATGATGGCTGACCTTAGTGGAGCGTCACAACGGCTGGGAAGGCACATGAAGGCTGCAGCAGAAAAGGGTCTCCAGTCGTCGAGGACTCAATGCCACTGGATCCTGATCCAGATCTGTCAAGGACCATGGGGTGGCTGTCTGTGCACCTGTCACCCCACGTTAAACAAAGTCACGCACTAGCGTCCTCCAACCCTGGAGACACCAATGGTCAGCCATGACCGAGGGGGGCCTAAGAAGAAGAAGACGAAGGTGATCCAAATTGAAAATATTAGTTTGAGAAAAATTATCTTACATTTATTGAGAGGTCAAAAAAATAAATAGAAAACAACTTCTAAGTTGACATTGAGTCTGACTGAGCTCTTATCTTCTCCACTGAGACTTTTTGCTTTCACCTTCGCCTGGTTCCTGATTTCAATCGAGAATTATCCTATCAGTTGCTGTGACTCTAATTCGTGCCTTGGTAACCTCAAGAACTTACGTTAATATTCTCCTGACTAGAGAGTCAAGAGTATTTTATTGTCCTGTGTCCCACATAGAATAATGAAACTCTTACTTGCAGCGGCACAACAGAATATGAAAACATAGTACACTGTAAACAATATGATAAATGAGAAAGACAAAAAGTTCAGGGTTTATATATATATACACGCACACACTTACAAAAATATGTACACATTAAAAAAAGCAATAATACTGCAATAATAACAATAATAGTCTATGTAGTTCAAGCTTATTGGAGGTTGTAGTGTTTAATAGCCTGATGGCTGTAGGGAAGTAGCTGTTCCTGAACCTGGACAATAGACAACAGACAATAGGTGCAGGAGTAGGCCATTTGGCCCTTCGAGCCAGCACCAGCATTCAATGTGATCATGGCTGATCATCCCCAATCAGTACCCTGTTCCTGCCTTCTCCCCATATCCCCTGACTCCGCTATCTTTAAGAGCCCTATCTAGCTCTTTCTTGAAAGTATCCAGAGAACCGACCTCCACCGCCCTCTGAGGCAGAGAATTCCACAGACTCACAACTCTCTGTGAGAAAAAGTGTTTCCTCGTTTCCGTTCTAAATAGCTTGCCCCTTATTCTTAAACTGTGGCCCCTGGTTCTGGACTTCCCCAACATCGGGAACATGTTTCCTGCCTCTAGCATGCCCAAACCCTTAATAATCTTATATTTTTCAATAAGATATCCTCTCATCCTTCTAAACTCCAGAGTATACAAGCTCAGCTGCTCCATTCTCTCAGCATATGACAGTCCTGCCATCCCGGGAATTAACCTTGTAAACCTACGCTGCACTCCCTCAATAGCAAGAATGTCCTTCCTCAAATTAGGGGACCAAAACTGCACACAATACTCCAGGTGTGGTCTCACTAGGGCTCTGTACAACTGCAGAACGATCTCTTTGCTCCTAAACTCAACTCCTCTTGTTATAAAGACCAACATGCCATTTGCTTTCTTCACTGCCTGCTGTACCTGCATGCTTACTTTCATCGTGAACAAGGATCCCCAGATCCCATTATACTTCCTCTAATCCCAATTTGACACCATTTAGATAGTAATCTGCCTTCCTGTTTTTGCTACCAAAGTGGATAACCTCATATTTATCCACATTAAACTGCATCTGCCATGTATCTGCCCACTCACCCAACCTGTTCAAGTCACCCTGCATTCATATAGCATCCTCCTCACAGTTCACACTGCCATCCAGCTTTGTGTCATCTGCAAATTTGCTAATGTCACTAATGTTACAGTGTTCAGGCTCCTGTACCTTCCCCCCGATGGCAGGGGTGAAGTGAGTGTGTGGCCAGGGTGGTGTGGGTCTCCGATGATGCTGGCTGCCTTTTTGAGGCAGCGACTCTGGTAAATCCCTCTGATGGTGGGGAGGTCAGAGCCGGTGATGGACTGACTTCCCATCTTGCAGCCTGCTGGAACTTATGGGTGACTATAATGTCACTGCGCATATCACTGCAAGCATTATGGCAATATCATCCAATGCATCCGTGATTAGTAACTTGGACTAGTTTCCAGTCTCTAAGAGCCATGTTAAAACCGCTCATGTCTGTGTTTAATTACTTCCTTAACCTCCTTCAGTGCTACGATCCTCTGTTTCCTCTAACAACAGGCCCTTATCCATTATCTGCCATACTTTTAGCTCCTTTGGGTCATCCCTGTAGAATTCACTTGTCCACCGCTGTACCCTTCTGCTTCCTCCTTCATAAGTTCTTAAATTCATAAGTGGTAGGAGCAGAATTAGGCAATTTGGCCCATCAAGGCTACTCTAGCACTCAATCGTGGCTGATCTATCTCTATCTCCTAACCCCATTCTCCCACCTTCTCCCCATAACCCTTGGCACCCGTACTAATCAAGAATCTATCTATCTCTGCCTTTAAAATGTCCATTGACTTGCCCTCCGGAGCCGTTTGTGGCAAAGAATTCCACTGATTCACCACCCTCTGACCAAAGATATTCATCCTCATCTCCTTCCTAAAGGAACATCCTTTAATTCTGAGGCTGTGACCTCTGGTCGTAGACTCTCCCACTAGTGGAAACATCCTCTCCACATCCACTCCATCCAGTCCCTAATGTGCTTCCTTAAAACTCAACTTTTATCAAGTCTTCTGTCACATGTACAGATGCCATCTTATTTGGCTGATGATCAATTTATTCTGATTATGCCTTTGTAAAGTAATGTGGTATGTGCCACTTTCTGAAGGTTGTCAAATGATGTTCATATTCATTGATGGAAGGCATGAATGCAGTGCCATAACTTACTGAAGCTTTTCTATTCAACAACATTGTGGCACGGTGGCGCAGTGGTAGAGCTACTGCCTTGCAGAGCCAGAGACCCGGGTTCGATCCTGACTACAGGTGCTGTCTATACGAAGTTTGTTCGTTGTCACCATAACCCGCGTGGGTTTTCTCCGAGATCTTTGGTGTCCTCCCACACTTCAAAGATCTACAGGTTTGTAGCAGGCAAGTACCATCAGGGTAGGCAAGGTAGGTAGAGCCTACCCTGACTAAAATTATAAAATGGTAATTATTAAATATAAATAGTAAAGGCATGGGAGAATTATGCCATCGATCTCTAAGGTAGAGATAATTCTCCCGTGCATTTAATACGCAGTACATGTAACATGCAAAAGTATGTGGAACCGTCGACGCTTCACAACAAGGGGAGCTGAAGGCAGCTGAAATTCTGCCTTTGCACCGTGGACTGCGTGCATCTGCTGCAACGCGTACTGCGCATGCGCAGCGCAAGCTTCTTGGCGGGTTTTTCAAACATGGATTGTCATTATCTTAAGCGTATCTTCAGAAACAAAGAGAGAAAAATGGAGTTTGTGTACAAATCATGTGGTAAGTAAATTTATTTGAGCAACGTGTTTTTAAATACTTTATTAAGAGATAAGGCTTTTGAAGACAAATGACTTGATAAAAGTCGACTGACTGCCTACCAGAGAGGAGAACAATCTGCGCATGCACGGCTTTTAAGATTTTTTAAAAGTCGATTGATTGCCTACCCTGAGTAATTACTCAGGGCATGTGCCTGTTTTAATTGGCTTGGTATAAATATAAATTGTCTCCAGTGCGTGTAGGTTAGTGTTAATGTGCGAGGATCACTGGTCAGTGAGGACTCGGTGGGCCAAAAGGCCTGTTTCCGTTGTGTATCTCTGAAACTAAAACTAAAAACTAAACATGTAGATACAGTGTTAAAACCATAAGAAAATATAAACACATGAGCCATGAGACTTTTGGATTGGGTGCCAAATAAATGCATGTGTACCCTTCACTACAGTCAGGAGGAACAAGTCTCATTTCTAAAGTGCAACTGGCAACTTAGCAGTTTTCTTTATGCTACTGCTGTTAAGTACTGCGACTGCCATAAGCACCAACATGTCTTTTGAGAACATCCAATAAGAGAATCATTATGGACAGCATTCCATTAAACATTAATCGAGATTATACTGATACAAACAGTGTAAAGGCAGCTCAGTTTAGTTTAGATTAGTTTAGTTAAGAGGTGCAGTATGGAAACATGTCCTTCGGCCCACCGAGTCCGCACCGACCAGCGATCCCCACACATTAAAACTATTCTCCACACACGAGGGACAATTTACACTCATACCGACCCAATTAACCTACAAAACTGCACGTCTTTCGAATGTGGGAGGAAACCAAAGATCTCGGAGAAAACCCCAAGTAGGTCACGGGGAGAATTTACAAACTCCATAAAGACAGCACCCGTAGTCGGGATCGAACCCGGGTCTCTGGCGCTGTAAGGCAGTAGGTCTACCACCACGCCACTGTGCTGCACAAATGAAGCAATTGGATCCTGCAATATGTGTAGGATGTTCATTTGTATAACCTCCCACCTGAAAGTTGATTTAGATGGTCAAACAGGGAAAAAATGTCCCCACTATCCATCCAGCTACCGGGCGCCCATTTCTCTTGCAAGAAACCAGTACGGGGCAGTTGATTATCTCCTCTTAACGATACGATCCGATATGGTACGATACGATCCGATAGAAATTTATTCATCCCCGGAAGGAAATTTTATCAATTTAAATTTATTTTGTAGCGCTAATACTGCATTCAGATTCACTTCTTCCTCCTAAATGCAACATGAACCCTATAATTTAATCACTGAATATACTCAGCAGGCTTGAAGTCTACTGAGAGACAGATCCTACGGTGAAGGTTTTCTCATTTCCACACCTTGCTGGTTTTAATGATGGAACAGATGTGTATGCAGGTGATTGATATGATGGATGATAGCTTTAGCTATCTGAACAATTTGATATTTTCGTAACCAGGACCCTTGTGCATTGCTCCTCAACAGCTTAAGTAGGTCAAGCAGTCTTGAGTATCAGCATTTCTATTGCACCCTCCTGCAATCCAATACATGCCTTTGACATCGCTGTAAGGTGACACCTTAACTCCCGTGGTCACTTCAGCTTTCAAAGTGCATCCTCCAGCACTTATTCTGTTGTTCTTACATAGAAAATATGTTAGCAACGTATGCTTCATTGCATCCTCTTGGAATTCCTCAGTCATAGCCAAACATCATGTTTGACTCGATACCAAATTAGTCAGAAAAGCTGCATTCCAGTTACTAACAGGATCACTTTCAGATGATAGGAATGCTTTCTACAGCACTGTTACTTTTTCACCCCTGAAAACAATTTTCTGCACACATCACATGTCATGCTGATTTTATGTTTCATTAAACGCTGAAAGTGGTCTGAATGACATTTCCTCTCCTTCACCTGAGTAAGTGGCAGCTCACATTAGCTGATGTGCTTCTGCTTACAAGCACACAACTCAGATTTAAGGGCATGTGAAGCAAAGCTGAAGAACCTCCAGCATTTTTGTGTACCTCCTGAAGAAACTTATACCTGCTAGTTGATATTTCACTCGGGCAGCTCACAAGCTAATGGTAAGAACATTGATTGCTCTAACTTTGAGTAACCCTTGCTATCCCTCTCTCTCCATCCCTCCCCCAGTCTAGTTCTCCAACTAGTTTCACTGCCCTCTAATTTTACTATTTGTATGCCTTTTTGTCAGCTTCCCCTCAGCCAACAATGAACCGTTCTAAGACAGACACAAAATGCTGGAGTAACTCAGCGGGACAGGCAGGATCTCTGGAGAGAAGGAATGGGTGACGTTTCGGATCGAGACCCTGCTTCACACTGAGATTCAGGGGAGAGGGAAACTACAGATATGGAAGTGTACAAAGAGAATGTAAGGTGTGAAAAGGACAGATCAAAGCAGACAATGCTCAAGGAAATGTAGAGTGGTTCATTGTCAGCTGAGAGGAAAGTGTCAGTGAGGCATACGAACAGTAAAATTAATCAGGAAGATAGTGAAACTAGTCGTAGAACTCCCAATCCCATGGTCCATTGCATGGAGCATCAAAGTGTCCAAGAGCAATGCAGTAGGGAATCTAGCCCATCGGCCCAACATTTCAATGCTAACCAAGATGCCCATCTATGCTAGTCCCACCTGCCTATGTTTGTCCCATGTCTTCCTAAACTTTTCCTGTACATGTACCTGTCCAAATCTTGCTTTCAGCAACTTTGCTATATATGTATCTATCCAAATGCTTTATAATTGTTGTAGAGAAAACAAACATTGTGAATAAAGAGTTTCTTTATTCAGGCATTATAAGTTAGGTATACAAGCACGTTTGGTACGCTAACATAAAAGTAATTGTTGCGTCTGTGAGGCACGTCTGTTGACTCCTGGGCTCGAGCTGAGCTTCTCATGTGGCAGGACAATCCCCTTAACTCATGACATCACGTTCCTGCCAAAGCATGTCACGTGACAGTCCCCGTTCTGATGACGAGGGTTCGACCCGTAAGTGGCCTGACCACCAGGTAGCACCACATTAGTACATAGCTCAACTACCTCCTGTGGCATCTTAATCCATGTACCCTCCAACCTATAGCAAGTTGACAAAAATAATGACAATTAGTTAGGGAAGCTTCAAGCAATCTCTTATGTTTTTAATGATTATTTTATACACACAATAAACAAATAATGTTAACTAGAAAGCATAACGGGATATAATTTCCATGGTCAATCATGTCTATCACAACCTTGTCACAAACCATATAGAAATAATCTAAATGGTGATAGAAATGTTATTGTACCAGGCACCCATTATACAATTTGTATGTGCAGACTTCATCTTTGGAAAAATATAGTGCTAAACGGTTGAACATAGGTTTAAGCCAGAATAGAACAACATTGTCAGGGGTCCATATGAATAACAGGGATCATAGGGATTGGGCAGTTGAGAAATTTAACCCTTGAAATTTTGGTGGGATTTTCAACTATTTGTTTGGACATCATTTATTTTGGCACTAAATTAACCTAAAATATCTCAACTTTAGTGCAACAGATAAACTTGTTGATCATGTAATATTCAACATGAATATTCATCTGAAATATTTGTACTTACTCAGAGAACTATCTGTTTTTACCAAGCCTAGTTCCCTGAAGTAATGCTACTTAAAAGGTCAACAATCAAATTGCATTCTTTATTCTCAACAAGATCTGCGACCTCCTGCAACCTCAGCCGTAGGCTGACAAATGTGCTTGGACTGCTTTGATCACAGAGGCCGGAGCATTAACCACTGTTAGCCTCCTGGCCCCAGGATCATTCCAGGCTGTTGCAACAGATCTATGTTGCCGCAACCGTATAGGAAGGAACTGCAGATGCTGGTTTAAACCGAAGATAGACACAAAAATCTGGAGTAACTCAGCAGGTCAGCCAACATCTCTGGAGAAAAGGAATAGGTGATGTTTCAGGTTGAGACCCTTCTTCAGACTCACTGTTTCTTGCTCAAAGTTGCATGTGTATCCCATACACACTGAGAGATAACTTAAACTACTTGTCCTTTTCCTTCTGCCTGCAGGAATTGGCACAAGGGACGACAGATGGCGCAGTGGGCTAAGTGTTCGGCTGGCAACCGGAAGGTAGCCGGTTCGAATCCCGCTTGGAGTGCATACTGTCGTTGTGTACTTGGGCAAGACACTTCACCCACCTTTGCCTGTGTGTGAATGTGTGTGAGTGATTGGTGGTGGTCGGAGGGGCCATAGGCGCAGATTAGCAGGCACGCTTCCGTCAGTCTGCCCCAGGGCAGCTGTGGCTACAGAAGTAGCTCACCACCACCGAGTGTGACTGAGGAGTGAATGAATAATGCGATGTAAAGCGCCTTGAGTATCTAGAAAGGCGCTATATAAATCCCATCCATTATTATTATTACTATTGTTGAGGCTTTACTCAATCAGTCAGTCTACATGTCCTTACAAAGATTTCTCTGGCAACCTCCTATCGGGGGCTCCTTTACACACAAATTGTTGTTCATCAGCCCATCCAATCCCTCTGAGCTTGGGTGATGCAGCGGTTGAGTTGCAGTGGTAGAGTTGAGACCCGGGTTCAATCCTGACTACAGGTGCTGTCTCGTTCACACCGTGATCTGCGAGGGTTTTCTCCGAGACCTTCGGTTTGCTCCCACACTCCAATCAGGTTTGTAAGTTAATTGGCTTGATATAAATGTAAATTGTCCCTAGTGTGTGTAGGATAGGTTAGTGTGCGGGGATCGCTGGTCGACGCAGTCTTGGTGGGCGCAAGGACCTGTTTCCGTGCTGTATCTCAAAACTAAACTCTAAACCCTTGCTTAGGGGCACTTCTCCCAATTTTGCAGTAGCCATTCATTTTGTAGCAACACATCCCAGTAGCTGGAAGAGTTGCTTGCATTCTGTATTCCATAAAGACCTGGCTGTAGAGATTACAACTGTTACGCTAAGCGCAGGCAGCCTTGGAGAGCTTGCAACAAATCAATAAGTTGGTGTCATACTGAAACTGACTCAATGTGATGAAACCTGGAAAAGCTTTGCAGATGAAGATAGTGTAGTATCTTCATCTGATAGTGGAAGATAGTGGAGTCTGAAGAAGGGTCTCAACGCGAAACGTCATCTATTCCTTCGCTCCATAGATGCTGCCTCACCCGCTGAGTTTCTCCAGCACTTTTTGTCTACCTGCAGATTAAGATAGCTCTGTTTATGGCCATTTTAAAACAGTATAAAGGTGGCAGAGTGCATAATTTTAATGACTAAGATGTAGAGAAATGTCATTAAATTGCTTCAAATGTTCCTCAGTCACATTTTGTGGTTTGTTCAGTTCAGTTTAGTTTATTGTCACATGTGAAAGGTACAGTGAGGAGCTTCTGTTACGTGTCAGTCCAGTCAGCAGAAAGTCAGTGCCATCCAGTCAGCAGAAAGACAATACATGAGTATCAAGCCATTTACAGTGTATAGATACATGATAAGGGAATAACGTTTTGTGCAAGGTAAAGCCAGCAAAGTCCGGTCAGGATAGTCCTAAGGTCACCAAAGAGATAGATAGTAGTTCAGCACTGCTCTCTGGAAGTGGAAGGATGATTCAGTTGCCTGATAACAGCTGGAAAGAAACTGTCCCTGAATCTGGAGGTGTGCGTGTTCACACTTCTGTACATTTTGCCTGATGGGAGCGGGGAGAAGAGGGTGTGGCCACGGTGCGACTCATCCTTGATTATGCTGCTGGCCTTGCTGAAGCAGCGTGAGGTATAAATGGAGTCAGTAGAGGGACGTTGAAGGAATCTGGGTTGCCTTGACTGTCTCATATTGTTTGAGTGTCATCCCAAAGTTCTGCTCTGAATCAAAGGTCGCTGAGGTGATCTACCTGAAGCTGGCATTGTAAGAATGAGAACTGAACAATCTGAGGAGGGTCTCAACCCGAAATGTCACCCATTCCTTCTCTGCAGAGATGCTGCCTGTCCCGCTGAGTTACTACAGCTATTTGTGTCTGTTGTAAATGTAAAGCACTTTGGCCAACGAGAGTTGTTTTTTAAATGTGCTATATAAATAAATGTGACGACTTGACTTGACTGTTGACGGCTTGGATAATGGGTCAGAAAACACAGGATTGGAAAGTGGGAGCAGTGGATGAGAGAGGGAGAATGGATCAAGTGTAGACTTTCTGTCTTTGATGCTCAGTAAAGCCCTTAACCGCTGTATCTATGCGCTGCAACATGGAAGTTGGAAGGAGGTTGAGATCTCAACCCATCCAGCGATGGCTCAAGATCACACTAAACCAAAGGGCTGATGCCGCACATGTTAGGTCCTCCTGACCCACACTGCTTTATGCACCTATGGTGTCAAATCAACCTTTCAACCAGTGTCACCAAGCCTTTATTCAAACTTTAAATTGAGATTAACTTTTTTTTAATCTACGATTTATGGCTTAATGCCTTTTAACTAAATGTATTAACTCAATAATTTTATTTTATGATGTAAATATATTCACTAAGAGTGAAATAAAATATTAAGTGAAAGTGGTTTTGAGAGCTGTGAACCATCACGGCCACCCACGATGGCTCCAGGGTGGTCTCCAGGTTTCACTGCCTAAACCATCAGTGACACTGGCAGCCAACACAACCTCATGGCTGGGCCCTTGTATTGAGAAGGGTCCCAACCCAAAATGTCATCCTCTGGAGATGCTACCCGGCTTGCAGAGTTACTCCAGCACGTTGTGTCTACCTTTAACATTAAGGGTACCTTGGAAGCCACAGCAGGTAGAGGTGATCACAAAACTAGTGTGAGGAGCTGGGCAGGTTAGCAAGTAAGTAAGTAAATGTTATTTATCTAGCACGTTTAAATCAACTCGTGTTGTAACCAAAGTGCTTTACATAGAAGGAATAATTAAGTTTCCCTACATCCATAGAAAAATTTAAAAAAGAAAAATGACACAACATATTATAGAATTTAACAAGGACGTCCCCCCACAGCAGAATCAAAATGTTCCACTGTGGGGAAAGGCACTAGAAAGTTCAGTCCTCTTCCTCTGTGATCACCCGAGATCGGGGCCTATTTGTGGCCTCCGCAGCCAGTCCGATGTTTTCAGGCCCTCTTGCCGGATGATGGAGCTCCGGCATCAGGAGAAACATTCCTCAGCGGCTTGGAGTTTCTGGAACGGCCGCTCCCTCCCCAGAGACCGCGGCTCCCGATGTCCACAGGCCGCGCTGGTCGGAGCTCCAACATTGACGATCTCGGCGAGAGATCCCAGGCTCCGCGGTGTTTTAAATCCAGTGCCGCCCGCAGCTGGACGCTCTGCAGACCGCAGTTCCTCGATGTTGGCGGTCACAGCACTCCGGAGCTTACCGCACGGCGACCCGGTAAGACATCGCCCACTCCGTTAGTGTTTCAGTGCTGCGCCGCCGCCGAAGCTGGGGTTCTGGCCGGTCCTGACAGGAGACGCCGCTCCAGTCCGATGGTAGGCCGCGAGGAAGGGACGAAGAAGCAGCTCGGAGGGAAGCTGCCTCTCCGACCAGGTAGGGAATAGGAAATAAGGTTTCCCCCCCGCCCCTTCCCCCAACCACCACATAAAAGAAGACCTCCAACGAACATTTTTTTTTTAACAGGACTAAATATAAAAATAAAAAAGTGTGAAAGGACGGACTGCAGGCAGGTTGAGGGTGATCCAGCTTAAGTTGATTAACAGAAGGTGAAGTCAAGAAGAGAAAATAAGACAGAAACTAATCAGCCCCCTCTGAGAGCAAATAACAAATCAGTGCTGATGCGCAGGAAGCAGTTACAGAAAATGGTCAGTTTTATATAGATGTGTTTTCACACACTTGAGTATCAGGGAAGAAATAGTAATTTAGTTTAGTTTAGTTTAGAGACACAGCATGGAAACAGGCCCTTCATGCCAACCAGCGATTCCCGAACACTAACACTATCCTATACACAACAGGGACAATTTACATTTATACCAAACCAATTAACCTACAAACCAGTATAGCTTTGGAGTGTGGGAGGAAACCGGAGCTCCCGGAGAAAACCCACGCAGGTCACGGGAAGATCGTACAAACTCCGTACAGATAGCACCCGTAGTCGGGATCAAACCTGGGTCTCTGGCACTGTAAGGCTGCACCACAGTGCCACCCTTATCACTTGGAAATCAGCCTTTGATCTCTGTGTCTCTGTGGATCAAGGATAAGTGGAGTGTTTGTTAGGTTATGGTGTCAGGAGCTAATCTCTTCCTTACTTTGAGCAATCATTTGACAGAATGGGAAATCAAAATCTTTGAATATTTTAAAGTGCAGTTGGAACATGTGAATGAATGTTTTCTGTTTTCTTAAAAACGTGAGCCAAAGTAAACCGAAAGCCATCTCTCAACTGATGCTAAATACCGAAGATAGATATTAAAGATAGTTTCTATCTATAATAAGATAGTAACTTAGCAGGACAGGCAACATCTCTGGATAGAAGGAATGAGTGATGCTTCGGGTCGAGACTCTTCTTCAGACTAAATTCCAGCTGGTTGCCATGACAATGTCGGTGATAGACATTGTAATGGCTTCAAAACTAAGTATCTCAACTATTTTTTTTTGCAAAATATTCTGTTGGTTGTAATGTCTGTGACTAATTTGCAGCCATGTGAATGATTAGAAATGCTCCGACATCATTACATCTCCGATTCTCTCAGAGTAGAGGCCTTTGTATACAAACTTGATAAAGTCTTCTCATCACATATCATTATAAAGAGGAAATACTTTCACTGTTTACATTTTTATTTGCATAAAATAAGAAAGTCTATGAGTATGTTCACATCAATTACAATCAGCTTAGTTTCAAGGAGTTTAATTATGAACTCATTTAAATTCAAATCACTTAACGCAAATGCAATCAAACATGAATTTGTGGAATTTAAGTCAATCAATTGTATTGTATACACTAGCGTGAAAACGGCTCATGTTTGAATTGATGAAAATATTTTACATAATTGTATCTCATTGCTGATATTTTACATAAGGTATTTATGGTTTGTCAGTGTGGTAGATTCAAGCTGACTGGAGCAGTGAAAGAGTTAATGATGACAAGAGTTTCAGACTCCAAGCTGCCTGTAAATATCTCATTAAAGGTCTGAGCAACACAGTAGCAATCTGTAAATGCCTTGTTAAAAGGGAACGCAATTCATGGAGATTACAGCTGTCCTCAAAATACCTAATTAAGGTCAAGATATAAATACTATCTAGATTGATTTCACTTTCAGTTACTTGAAAGTGTCCCAGACATTATATCAATTACATTTTGCTTGCAGCAGCACAACAGAATATGTAAACAAAGTACACTTAAACAATATAATAATTGAGAAAATTCAGTTTACTTTGACTTACCTTTTTAAGAATGACTATTTGCCTATGATTTGTGTTTATGTACAGAAACATTCAGTTAGAGTAGTTGTGCCCAATTAACAGGTTTGGGACATGCAAACCTATATAACTGGACCAATATTCACATCTATATTCTCATTTAATTACAGTGATTTTCTATCTCTGGTAACATTTCCATAAATGTATTGCACTCCTAACTAACGCCTTCTTCTTTATTATACTGTGGAAGTGACCTTTCTTAAAACTGCAACAAGGAGCGAAGCTTGTGAATGAGCATTTGCAACTGAATGTCTAAAAATGGCTGAATGAAATAATGTGGGAAGGCTTGAAGTTACTCAGTTCATTAAGGAGCTGATCCCTTAGAAAAGCCTAGTGTAGCTCTGATTCTGACGAATCATGAAGGAAAGTAGTAACTAGAGGCCTATTATCTTTCCATCTGTAACAGATAAAATGCCTGAGAGATTTTTAAATGAAAATGCATGCGGAAAAAAATCAAAACCAGAGACATCCAACTCCACTTTAATAAAATATTTTGTCCAAAATCATTGATAGGTTAGGGTAACTTTGGATACACAGTTATTTTATTTTCACAGAAAGCTTCACTGAAGGTACTGATAAGAATTAGTCATTGTTATTTTTGATGCATCATTGTGTCAGAAATTGATTGATATTTCACTTAAATCCTTGCGGAGAACAATTCCTGATAATGGTCTGTATAAGTTGGTGTGAAGACCTTGAGAACAAAGAATAGCATAACAAAGGAACAGGCTCCTTGGCCCATGATGTCCATGTTGAACACGATGCCAAATTAAACCCATGCCTTCTACCTGCATGTGATCTATATCCCACCACATCCCCGCATATTCCTATCTAAAAACCAATTGTATTTGCTTCCACCACATTCCACGCGGCGCATTCCGGGCTCACACCAGTCTTCCAGTAGAAAATTTGCCTCACACATCTCCTTTAAACTAACCCCTTTTTGTCAGGTCTCCACTGAGCTCCAAAGAAACTCCAACCTTTATGTAAATCATGGAGGGGACGGGGGACACCATTTTTTGGTGGCCGCACGCGCATGCGCACACTCACACACGTGTGCGAGGCTTCGGAGGCTCAATCCAGCGCTAAGTGCAGCTCAACTGCCTGTCTCGCCGGGTTAACTACAGCCCTGTCTGGACTGACGGGACACCAGCACTGCTTCTCCGCGCTGGCCATATTTCCCGCAAGTCCAGGCAGGTTAACCTGGCGGGGATGTCGCCCACCTCTCAAAACACGGGGGGGACGTGTCCGCTCTGGCCCCCCCGGGTTTTCCGCCCCTACTTACAGCTAAGTTAGACACAAGTCAGTGGGACAAGCAGGAGAGAAGGAATGGATGACGTTTCAGATCGAGACCGTTCTTCACCTTACTTACAGCTAATATCCTCAAATCCAAGCAGCATCCTGGTTTGTTTTTGTTACTTCCATTCATGATCTAAAAATGAAAGGTGAGAAAATGATCCACAAGATCACTACATGAATCATTGTATGGGCAGGACAGGTTTGGAGGAATCAGAATCAAACACGGGCAGCTTTCTACCTATATTGGTGTCAATGATTTGGATGAGAACATACATGGCAAGATTAGCAAGTTTGCTGATGATAGGAAGATGAGGGGAGATCTTATAGAGGTGTATAAAGCATTCAAACATGAGCCGTTTTCACGCTAGTGTATACAATACAATTGATTGACTTAAATTCCACAAATTCATGTTTGATTGCATTTGCGTTAAGTGATTTGAATAGATCGCGTAGAGGCAGAGTCTCTTGCACAGAATAGACGAATCGAGGACTAGAGGACATAGGTTTAAGGTGAAGGGGAAAAGATTTATCAGGAATCTGAGGGGTAACTTTTTCACACAAAGGGTGGTGGGGGTATGGAATGAGCTGCCAGAGGAGGTAGTTGAGGCTGGCCCAATGTTTAAGAAACAGTTAGACAGGTACATGGATAGGACAGGTTTGGATAGATATGGAGCAAACACAGGCAGATGGGACTAGTGTAGCTGGGAAATGTTGGTCAGTGTGGGCAAGTTGGGCCGAAGGGCCTGTTTCCACACTGTGTCACTATATGACTCTATGACGACGTTCACGGATGATGCCATGATATGTTTGAGAATGAGAACTTTATAGGTTGCTTAGTGATCTGATCTCAATATGTTGAGGGACATGCCCTGTGTTTGACAAATGATACTGAATGTACAGCATCATTCATATGGATATCGAACACCAAACAAATATACACTATAAAATGAAAATAATTAATGCAAAGAAAGAACTCTAGACATATTTTAATGTATCATATTCCAAATTTCCACATTGTATGTTGTAAACATTATATTCACTACAAACCAAACTGAACCATGTATAAGAACTTTTAAATACAACCTAGTTTAGGCCACCACATGTGATGGAGAAAGGTAAGGCTTTGGAAAGTGCACAGCCTAACAAGAGTCTGAAGAAGGGTCTCGACCCGAAACATCACCCATTCCTTCTCTCCAGAGATGCTGCCTGTCCCGCTGAGTTACTCCAGCATTTTGTGTATTTCTTCGATTTAAACCAGCATCTGCAGTTCCTTCCCAACTCTAACAAGAGTACTTCCCTGTTAAGAACCTTTAATTACCCAGATAGGTTGAGAAATTTGATTCTCCTTGCCTGGGAAGCATGATCATTGATGTCATCAATGTTTCAAAAATAATGAAAGCATTGTGTTTCTCTGGATTCATTATTTCAACTCTCAGCAGGTTGGAAAAGATCAACAAATGTATTTATAAGCAATGTGTACAAAGGAACTGCAGATGCTAGTTTAAACCGTAGACACAAAATGGTGGGTTACTCAGCGGGACTGTCAGCATCTCCGGAGAGAAGGGATGGAAGTCCTGTTGATAAGCTATGCTCCCTCTAATAAAATGTTCGATACTTACTCTTTTCCAAAAAGATAATGCACCAATGAGACAGAAGGTTCCTGTAATGCGGACTACTTATTCTTTCAAGCAAAAACTAGACTTTTCCCTAGATGTGCCATAGCTTTTTTTATAACTGACAAAAAGTCACCAGCCTCTGTTTTCTCCAGAGATGTCGCCTAATCTACTGAATATTTTGAGCATTTTATGTTTGTGTATGTTATATGAACTGATTCAGAGCTGAGCGCAGTGATCATAGCTGCATGTCGAAATGCTGGCCACTGTGCCAAAGTGCCTGCTGTGGCATCAGCTGATAGTCAGACCACTTGCGGTCGAACCCTCGTCAGTGGTTACGAGAGCTGTCATGTGACGTCATGGGGTTAAGGGGAGTGTCCTGCTACATACGCATATCTCATCTTGAGATCACCCCAGTCGACAGGTAGCTGAGCTCGAGACAACACCCTCGCTCAGCTGCAGCAGCAGCAACAATGACAATATGATAGAGGACCAAACGTGTATGAATTTCAAACCTATTATGTCTGAATAAAGCAACTGTTTATTCACCACGTTTGGTGCCGCTACACTAGTATCTTTTCATTAAGATACACCTGGCTCCATGAAAGAAAAGGTTTGGAGACAAAATACCTTGTATAACCAGCATTAGTCAGATACACAACAGAATTTGAACACTCAGCCATGATCACATTGAATGGTGGTGCTGGCTCGAAAGGCCGAATGGCCTACTCCGGCACCTATTGTCTATTGTCTATTGTACAGTTTTCGAGCAACTTAACCTCTCAGATCCTAGCTGTATAGTCCAATGGCTCGAGCCATTGTTTTTGCTGTTAGTTGGTGCTGGAGCACAATGGAATCATTGTTGCATTCTTCACTACCACATCTGAGATATTTCGCTTGGGAAGCTTACAACCCAGTGGTATGAATTTTGATTTCTCTAACTTCAAATAACCCTCACATTCACTCCCTCTCCATCCCTCCCCCACCCAAGTCGTACCAGCTTCAAAGTCGTCTTGTTGAGTCTCATTGTCTGTAACTCGTTTTCACCAAGCACACAGCTAACATTGGTCTGTTTCCTGTATCATCGTTACTTTTTAGCATATCTTTCTTTCATTTGTTCTATATCTCTCTGCATCACCGTCTATATCTCTCGTTTCCCTTTCCCCTGACTCAGTCTAAAGAAGGGTCTCGACCCAAAATGTCACCTATTCCTTTTCTCCAGAGATGCTCCAGCTTTTTGTGTCTATCTGAGATACCAAGGTTGCTCAGAACAATGCACGATGTCCTTCAGGAGGAAATGCTCACGTTATTCTTCAAGTATAATTGTAATAGCACGGCATGAAATTACAGAATTTGTTAACATGGTCATTTAGATAATCATTTTTGTTCTTGAAAACTACTTAATTCAGAGAAAAGCAGTTGGGAAAGTTATCATATCAAAATGATGGCAACATATAAGTGCAACGTCTTCTTATTTTCTTCTGCAGCTTTCATCTGATTAGTGTTGTTAATTTCCCCTTATTGGTAAAATGTCTGCTTTTATCAATAAAACTCTGGCGCAGTGGTAGAGTAGTTGCCTTGCAGCGAATGCAGCGCTGGAGACCCGGGTTAGATCCTGACTATGGGTGCTGTCTGTATGGAGTTTGTACGTTCTCCCCATGACCTGAGTGGGTTTTCTCTGAGATCTTCAGTTTCCTCCCACACTCCAAAGACGTACAGATTTGTAGGTTAATTGGCTTGGTAAATGTAAAAAACATTATCCCTCATGGGCATTGGATAGTGTTAATGTGTGGGGATTGCTGGTCGGTGTGGACTCAGTTGACCGAAAGGGCCTGTTTCTGTGCTGTATCTCTAAACTAAACAAAAATAAAATGAAAGTTTTCTGTGCCTTGAAAGTCAACCAAAGAGATGAACCAAGAGGGTATAATTGGAAACTGCCCAATAATTGGCCAATAATTAGACAGTTTCTTGGTTCCTCTCTTGGGTGGATCTTCAAGGCACTGAAAGCTTAAAGTAGATCCTTTATCAATGTGGAGGAATTAACAACATTAATCACAAGAAAGCTGAAAAATACAATATGAAGACATTTAATTTTTATTTCTCTTGACCTGAGGACATTCCATGTGTTTTACTGCTTATGAAGTTGTTTTGAAGATTAGTCATGATGATTATCTAAAAGAAATTCGAGATAAATAGTGTGACAATTGGAGAGAGAAAAAAGGTATATGGCATTGTGTTAATCAACGTGTTTCTGAGTTTGGGGCTGAGACATATTGTTGTATCTATCATTGTTGTGTATGACCTTTGGATGCCTGATGGCAATAGGTCCTTGAAATGGAAATTGTTCTCTTCCATCTCTCTCAACTTAGTCAACTTGAAGAACATAAAATATTAATAAAGAAATCCCAGAGATCTAGCAATGCTACGGGAACAATGCAGCATTTATTTGTCCATTCAGGGCTTGCAAAATTATTTTTAAATCTTAATTCTTGTGCATCTGATACACACAGAGGTGATTGGACATGTGCAGTGACATCAATAACCATGGAATGCACAATAAATTATCCTGTACAATTGTTGACTGTAACTAGGCTCAGACTGGAGTATGAAGTCCTGTTCTGATGTTATTTGAGAATAACGGGACGACAGATGGCACAATGGGCTAAGTGTTCGGCTGGCAACCGGAAGGTAGCTGGTTCGAATCCCGCTTGGAGTGCATACTGTCGTTGTGTCCTTGGGAAAGACACTTCACCCACCTTTGCCTGTGTGTGTCCTTGGGCAAGACACTTCACCCACCTTTGCCTGTGTGTGTGGATGTAATTATGTGAAGCACTTTGGGGTCAATGCAAGTTGACTAAAAATGTGCTATATAAATAAAGAAATTATTAATTATAATTATAATTATAATTATAATTATTATAATTAATTATTAATTAATAATGCCTGTCTGGATTGCTGCCAGGAGATCCAGTGGGGGAGTTTCAAGAGGGATCTGTTTTTCTCTCTCAAGCTCATGTTCTCTCAATATTATCAGAGTCTTTGCACTTCCTTGCCCCAACCTGTGACTGGACTCCACTTTTTATCTTAGATCCTCCAATATTTTCACACCCATCCATCTTCTTACTTCTTATTGTGTCAGGTCGGGGGGAGTTCCCCCCGCCATGAGTACCATGTAATCCCGTGCTACCTGCTCCATGGTCGGATAGTCGGCGACTAAACCGTCTCCCCCACCTGGTTTGCCAGGTGCAGAGGGGGCTGTGGACCCCCAGCAGGACCAAAAACAAGATCTGTCAAAGGGCGGGTGAGCTCCTAGCGAGCCAACGGCCATCCATACTTCAGTAGAAGTTGTGATCACTGTCGTACATGGCATTGTAAGGAATGATGATAAAGCACACTCACCAAAATCCTGTACTTCGAGCGGTGGAAGTCCACAGGAACTGGAGGACAGAGATGTGTGGTGCGTCCGTCACCGTTCCCGTCAGAAACCAGCACCACTGCGTCGCTAATGTTTTTAACAATGATGACTGATTTCCCTCTGCTCCAGCAATCATGCCTCTGCTCCCTCACCATTGTCTCCTTCCATTGCCTCCAATCTTTTCATGACCCTTCATTTCCTCCTTGATTCCCTCCATGATGATTTCAGCCTCTTCCTGATCCCTACTTTAGGAACGTGATCACCTCTGCCTCACTGTATCCCATGTCTTGGATTCCCCTGTCTTCACAGTGTGCGCTGTGACCTGTTTCTGGACCACGCTGGTCTTCAACATACAAGCACACATAAGCATGCACGCATGCACATACACACACACGCACATATGCATGCACGAATATACACACGTATGTACGCATGCACATTCATGTTGCCCGTATAATTCCCCAAACATGGATCACCCTTTATATCTTCATTTTCTTCACCTCGCATCTCAGTATGGTTGTAAAAGAAATGGAAGGTGCTGGTTATCTTGAGTTAATTTGATTGTGCCAGGGATGCAAGGTTTTAGTGCGGAATGAAGAAAGACATACATGAGACATAGACCAGTCTGAAGAAGGATCCTGTCCCGAAACGTCACCCATTCCTTCTCTCCAGCGATGCTGCATGTCCCGGTGAGTTACTCTCGCATTTTGAGTTTATCTTCAAGACATAGATGACTGTTGACTTCATTGTTTTTAAATCTTAGACTGCTCCACAATGATTCATTGTTGTGAATTGCAATAATTCACAACATTAATAATAATCCAAAGGGTGGCACGGTGGCGCAGTGGTAGAGTTGCTGCCTTACAGCGCCATAGACCCAGGTTCCTGACTACGGGTGCTGCCTCAACAGAGTTGTACATTCTCCCCGTCACCTGCGTGGGTTTTCTCTGGAAGCTCCAGTTTACTCCCACATCCCAAATACGTACAGGAATACGCACATCCCAAATACGTACAAAGCAAGAATTTAATTGTCCTATCTGCGACACATGACAATAAACTCTCTTGAAATCTTGAAATCCCGAGGTTTTTAAGTTAATTGGCTTTGGTAAAATTGTAAATTGTCTCTAGTGTGTGTAGGATAGTGTTAGTATGCGGGGATCGCTGGTCGACACAGTCTCAGTGGGCTGAAGGGCCTGTTTCCATGCTGTATCTCTAAACTAAACAAAAGTAAACTAAATCTTTTCTACCTTTGACTACTTCAGGTATGCTAAATCCCTGCAGCATAATTTGATGTAAATTGAATGTTAATCAGATGGTTATCAGAAATCTATAAGATTAATATCATCCAAACTACACACAAGGACCTAGGACAGCTCATCGACTTTTGAAATCTCAAAATAATTCTATGTATTTTACAATGGCAATGGAAGATCAATATATACAGTAAATCAGAGACCTCATGATTTGAGTAGCGTTTTATATACTTTGATACATATTTTCATCTGAAATGCTCTATTAGCCTGAAGTGTGTCATGTCAATATGCTATTACTGTAAAAGTAATGTGCCACAAAGCACAGGCCTGCAGCGATACAAGACTTGAAAGCAGTAACGCATTGTTAAACTTTATGTTTGTCGAAGCTAAAACTGCCTGACCTTGAGCTCTCAGAATATGATGTAGGTGTAAGTACAATTCACAACAGGAGGATTATTCATGGTGAACATTGTTAAGTCAGTGAACCCTCAGAGCCCAGTGCCCTTTGCAAAATCGCATTTATTTAGAGGGGACTAGAATACAAAGTCCACAGGCCCCATGGTCGGAACACTTCTTCTGGCGATCCTCAGCAAAGGATCGCAGCTCCGCGATGTTAAAGTCCGCGCCGCGCCTGCGGTTTGAAGCTCTAGGCCGGTCTCCAGGAAAGACCACACCAATCCAGTTGTTAGGACACAGGGCGGCAGAGATGAGACACTGAGAAAGTCGCAACTCCATTGAGGTAAGTGACTGAAAAAAATGTCCCCCAATCCCCCCCCCCCCCACCCCATCTCCCCACATAAACTAACCAAGAAACATTGAAACACACATTTAAAACATACTTAAAATAATAAAAACAGAGAAGGGACGTGACAGACTGCTGGCGAGGCAGCCCTATCTGGCACCACCTAGTTAGGCCGCATTTGGGCTATTATGAGCAATTTTGGGCCCCAAATCTGAGGAAGGGTGTGCTGGCTCTGGAGAGGATCCATTGGAGCTTTACCAGAATGATCCCAGGAATGAGTGAGTTAACATACGATGAGCATTTGATGGCACTGGCCCTGTATTCGCTGGAGTTTAGAAGAATGAGGGGAGACCTCATTGAAACGTACCGATAGTGACAGGCTTGGATACAGTGGATGTCGTGAAGATATTTCCACTAGTGGGAGAGTCTAGGACTAGAGGTCATAGCCTCAGAAAGGACGTTCTTTTAGGAAGGAGATGAGGAGGAATTTCTTCCATCAGAGGGTGGTGAATCTGTGGAATTCCTTGCTACAGAATGCTGTGGAGGCCGTCAATGGATATTTTTTAAAGCAGATATAGATAGATTCTTGATTAATATAGGTGTCAGGGGTTATGGGGAGAAAGGAAGATAATGGGGTTAGGAGGGAGAAATGGATCATCCATGATTGAATGGCACAATAACCCTGATGGGCCGAATGGCTAATTATGCTCCCATCACTTATGACCTTATGACCTGCAGAGGCACCACAATCGACCGCTACATGTTGCACCATAACATGTACCATCTAAAACTGCAGCAGATCCCGAGCTCCAATAAACTCGCATGTACACGGAAAAGGTCCTCGTTCACCCTTTACACAAGTGTCAGCCTGCTAAAAGAAATAGGTATGGCCTTGGTTGGGTGATGTACAGAGAGAGCAGGTGTAGGGGATGGGGCAGGTGTAGGGATGGGGCTGGTGTAGGGATGGGACAGGTGTGGGGAGAGGGCAGGTCTGGAGGACGGGGCAGGTGTAGGGGACGGGGCAGGTGTAGGGAGGGTGTAGGGAAGGGGCAGGCGTAGGTGAGGGGGCAGGTGTAGGGGATGGGGCAAGTGTAGGGGAGGAGGTAGGTGTAGGGGAGGGGGCAGGTGTAGGGAGGGGGCAGGTGTAGAGGAGGGGACAGGTGTAGGGGAGGAGGCAGGTTTAGAGGACGGGGCAGGTGTTGGGCGGGGGCAGGTGTAGGGGGCGGGGGCAGGTGTAGTGATGGGGCAGGTATGGGGATGGGACAGGTGTGGGAAGAGAGCAGGTGTAGGGGAGGGGGCAGGTGTTGGGGATGGGGCAGGTGTCGGGCGGGAGCAGGTGTAGTGAGTTGGGGGGTGTAAGTAATGGATAGAATTGTGGGGTTCAGGTGAGCACCTCTGAGTGATTAGGTCTTGTCAGTGGCTGGGTGATCCTGGTTGGGGGTATAGGGCAAGATCCGTGGGCTTAGGGTAAGTGTGGAGTTAGTACCACGGTGGGGACGCGATGGTGGACAATGCAAATGATTAAAGGATGTCCATCTGAGATAGACTCCCAATGCTGGACTTGCATCTTCTCAAAAAGGTTCCCTTTCAATTCTATAGCTGCACAGCAAACAATGTGATGGGAATTTGGTTGGGTTGTGAGTCCCTAAAGCAGGACGTTTTTAGAATGTCTAACCCAGCAATAATGTAATGCATGGGAAGAAACTGCAGATGCTGGTTTAAACCAAAGGTAGACACAAAAAGCTGGAGTAACTCAGCGGATCAAGCGGCATCTCTGGAGAGAAGGAATGGGTGACGTTTCGGGTCGAGACCCTTCATTAGGCGAAGTTACTCCAGCTTTTTGTGTCTATCTTCAGTAATAATGTAATCCAGCAATGCACATGAAATTAAATCATTATGTGATCATCCCTGAACTCTGATTTAAAAAAACTTTTACCCCCACTAGCTCTGACAATCCTAAGCTCCATCGCCCTGCTCCAAACACCACTCAAATTTCTCACTGGCCGTATTTCATATGTGTTTATTCATATATTTCTCCATCTGTCTCGCATGCTGCCAGGATGTTGCAAGTGTTCCATGTGACAAATTTCCATTGCTTCCAAGTAATAATTTCATTGTTCTAGGTTCATATCAAATGCATATGACAAATAACACTCAGGATATGCATTTTTGATGCAATGTGAGTTTCCACCAGGTGCCTTAGTTTCCTCTGCACATCCCAGACCATTGCATGTTGGTAGGTTAACTCGTTAAAGGAAATTCCTTGATGATCGGTGTAGGAGCCATTTATGCTTAAGTTATTTGCTGTTAGTATATTACTAGACTAAGTGGGACCCGTTGGGTCCCATGTTCACACGGGAGGGCTGGTCCCCCGACGCAATATTCCATCTCTCCACCAATTCCAATATTGGTGGCCAGTGGGGGGGCTTTCTGGAGCGCTGGTATGGGTTCTTGGGGTGGCAGCTCAGTCCTTCAAGCCTGATCTGCTGGCAGCTCACTCATGGCTGGTGGGCTAGCAGTTGACTCATGGCTATTCCATGAAATTCCATTTCAAGCAGGGTGCAAGACCACCAAATTCAAATCCATTTTCCTACCATTTCAAGCAGGGTGCAAGGCCACCAAATTCAAGTGCAGTTTCTTACCACTTTGAGCAGGGTGCAAGGCCACCAAATTCAAGTGCAGTTTCCTACCACTTCAAGCAGGGTGCAAGGCCACCGAATTCAAGTGCAGTTTCCAACCACTTCAAGCAGGGTGCAAGGCCACCAAATTCAAGTGCAGTTTCATACCACTTCAAGCAGGGTGTAAGGCCGCCAAATTCAAGTGCAGTTTCATTCCACTTCAAGCAGGGTGCAAGGCCACCAAATTCAAATGCAGCTTCATACCATTTCATGCAGGGTGAAACCACCATAAAACCACACAAAACACCAAACTCAGTTCAGTAGACATTCAGTGTGTTCATTGATTCATAGCTCAGACAGTCGTGACCTCTCCCTCTCCATCATGCAGAGACTGAGCCACACCCACACTTCCGAGTTTTATAACCCCTCCCCCTCCCACCGGAAAAGGTGTGGCCTTCATGGCGTGATTGACAGGAGAGAGATTCTCAACATTTTTTAAACACTAATAACACATTTATTTTTCATTGATGGGAAGAATTCTCTGCACCTGCTGAACAGAGGGGGACTGAGTAAGTTGGCCATAAATCACAGCCGTAAGTAGTAGCGTTTTATCTAAAATCAATATAGAGTGCAAACAGGAAGTGAGTGCATTTGCAGTAGTGCCTTTTAACTTCAAGCCAAAGCACCCAAGCCACCATTTGCAGTAAGTAGTGCCTTATAACTTCGCCAAAGCACCCAAACCACCATTTGCAGTAAATAGTGCCTTTTAACTTCAAGACAAAGCACCCAAGCCACCATTTGCAGTAAATAGCGCCTTTTAACTTTGCCAAAGCACCCAAACAACCATTTGCAAGCAGTGCCTTTTTTACTTCAAACAAACCATATTTTAATTTTCAAACTACATTAAGGAGACTCACAGTTGAGTAGACATGTGTTCAGTGTTATTCAGAGCTCAGAGAGACGTGACCATTTGGCTTAATCCATCTTGCACAGACTGAGTGAGGCACACCACTTCCTCGTTTTATAGTCCCTCCACCTCCCTCCAGCAGGGGCAGCAGAGAGAATGGTGAATTTTTAAAAAACATCAAGATCTCTCTGATTTGTCATCGATGGGAAAAATCCTCTGGTCCAGGAAGGCGGAGGGGGGCTACGAGCAAGGTGGCCAAAAATGACGGCCGTAGGCAGCGGCGTTCTTTCAGAAATCGCAGCACAGTGGGCCAAAAGCGGTCAAGATCAGACTTTTAGTAATATAGATAGCCATGTCTAGATATTTCCAGCTGGATCTTTTTTGTATGCTTGTGCGTGAGATTTGAGACGTAGAAGGGTGTGTCTGCATCTGAGGAAGTTGGCGTAGCCACAGAGAGTGGGCAGTCAGTTTATCCTTGATGGATGGAAGAGACAACAGTTTTTACCACACAACGCCACACAACATGACATGGATGAAACAGTAATAGTAAGAACGAAAAGTTACAATTTATATTGGAATAAGAAATACTTGATATGAATCACTTCTTTGTTTGTACTACTTTAATAAAGGACCAATTAATCAAGAAATAACGACTGGAAGATTTGTTTCTACTATCTGTGAGTGCGTAAGCGATATCTCTTCTACATCTCCGAGCAATCAAAAGTTGGACATTGGAAAGTTAAGAAATTGACATTACAGTCAGCAAGGATGGAGTAGGCAAAATTACCATTGATAATTTCATGACCTAAGAGAGAATTTATGTTTTCTTTCCCTTTCTGGTCAGCCCTACTTATTAGCTTTCCCTATCTCCTTGTATTTCGACAGGTTGCAAACTTCCACTTCCATGCATAGCAATTGGCACACATATTACCCAGGATGGTATTATGCAGGTTTCACCCTCGGTCGTAAAGGATACTAACGTGATGTCAAGGTTCAGCAGGGCAGCATGTTGACTTGTCCAAGTTAAAAGTACTTTACTGTTGTGGGTTGCTTTGAATAATGCAGCCAAATTTAATACACTAATCGCTCTTAGCGAACTCAACACAGGTTTATTCGGAAGTACTTGCAAAACAAACTCAGAATTTAGGAAAAAATCGGATATTTGAAATCGAATGATTTGGATGAAGGGATTCAAAGCAAATTAGCAAAGTTACAGATGACACTAAGCAGGGTGACAGTGTGAACTGTGAGGAGGATGCTATGAGAATGCAGGGTGACTTGGACAGGTTGGGGGAGTGGGCAGATGCAGTTTAATATGGATAATTGTGAGGTTATCCACTTTGGTATCAAAAACAGGAAGGCAGATTACTATCTAAATGGCGTCAAGTTGGGAAAAGGGGAAGTACAATGGGATCTGGGGGTCCTTGTTCATCAGTCTATGAAAGTAAGCATGCAGGTACAGCAGGCAGTGAAGAAAGCGAATGGCATGTTGTCCTTTATAACAAGAGGAGTCGAGTGTAGGAGCAAAGAGGTCCTTCTGCAGTCGTACAGGGCCCTAGTGAGACCGTATCTGAAGCATTGTGTGCAGTTTTGGTCCCCTAATTTGAGGAAGGACATTCTTGCTATCGAGGGAGTGCAGCATAGGTTTACAAGGTTAATTCCTGGGATGACGGGACTGTCATATGCTGAGAGAATGGAGCAGCTGGGCTTGTACACTGGAGTTTAGAAGTATGAGAGAAGTACCTCCAGTTTAAATTCCATTTGGAATATTTTGGAGGACCAAGAAACCAAGAACCAAGAGGGGATCTTATTGAAACATATAAGATTGTTAAGGGTTTGGACACACTAGAGGCAGGAAACATGTTCCCGATGTTGGGGGAGTCCAGAACCAGGGGCCACAGTTTAAGAGTAAGGGGTAAGCCATTTAGAACGGAGACGAGGAAACACTTTTTCTCACAGAGAGTTGTGAGTCTGTGGAATTCTCTGCCTCAGAGGGTGGTGGAGGCCGGTTCTCTGGATACTTTCAACAGAGAGCTAGATAGGACTCTTAAAGATAGCGGAGTCAGGGGATATTGGGAGAAGGCAGGGACGGGGTACTGATTGGGGATGATCAGCCATGATCACATTGAATGGCGGTGCTGGCTCGAAAAGCCGAATGGCCTACTCCTGCACCTATTGTCTATTGTCATAATACCATTTATAAAAAGTGCCTTAACTTTCTTCTGCCAATTTATAAATTATTGTGTACAAGAGTCATCTCTACTGCCCCATGATAATGACAATGGATTTTGATGGATTTTGTATTAACAAAGGTTCTAACATTCCATTTTTAGAGATTGGATCCACGCCTTTTATGCATTTTTGATTTTCCTTACATTTCTGTAGAACTTTGCAATACTATATGAAATATCCTTATATCTTTTGGAGTGACAGTCGAAGGTAAAATATCAAACACAGCTGAGATCATAACAGTTTAATTTAGTTTAGCTTAGTTTATTGTCACGTGAACCGAGGTGTAGTGAAAAGCTCTTGGTGTGTGCTATCCAGTCAGCAGAGAGTTGTAGGGGACATGCTGAACTTCCTAAATCTTCTGAGGAAGTAGAGGCACTGTTGTGCTTTCTTACAATACAATACAATACAATACAATACAATTCAATTTATTGTCATTTGGACCCCTTGAGGTCCAAACGAAATGCCGTTTCTGCAGCCATACATTACAAACAAATAGACCCAAGACACAACATAATTTACATAAACATCCATCACATTGCTGTGATGGAAGGCCAAAAAAACTTTTCTCTCCACTGCACTCTCCCCCCCCCCCCCGATGTCAGAGTCAAAGTCAAAGCCCCCGGCGGGCGATGGCGAATTGTCCCATGGCCATTAAAGCCACGCCGGGTGATGCAAGGTCGCGCACCGGGTCTTGGTGTTAGAGCCCCCGGCGCGCGCTCGCAATCCCGCGACCATTCCAAGCCACGCGGGGCGGTGCTGTAAGGCCCCGCTCCAGGTGCTCTTCAACCCCGCAACTCGGGCGGGAGAAGTCGCCGTTGCGGGAGCCCGGAAAAGCGGACTCCCTCCAGGGACCCGCGGGCTCCCGGTGCCGCCCGCCAAACCCGCAGTTGCAGCCACCGAATCTCCGGTGGTCGGGCCGCAGCAGCGTCCACCACAGCTCCACCAACTCTGGACTCGGCCAGCTCCGCGACGGTGAGGTGAGTAGTCGGCACCACAGCCCCCGGTCTTCCTGTTGGAGGCCGCTCCTCGTTGCAGCCCCAACGACAACGGAGACCCGACAAAGAAAAGGTCGGGTCTCCCGTGCAGGGAGAGATTTAAAAGTTACCCCGTCCCCCCCACACCACCCCCACCCCCCCCACACACATACCCCAACAGAAAATACATAAAAACATAGACATAAAATAATAAAAACACAGACGGACTGCAGAGGCCGCTGCTGACGAGAGTCGCGCCGCCTACCGGAAATTGTTCATTGTTCATTGTTCTTGTTCATTGCTTCAATACGGGTGGTCGAGGAGAAGTTGTTGGGGATATTGGCTCCTAGGAATTTGACATTTTCAACCAGGGCAGTCATGGTGGCGCAGCGGTAAAGTTGCCGCCTTACGGCACTTTCAGCACCGGAGACCCAGGTTCGATCCCGACTACGGGCGCTGTCTGTACAGAGTTTGTACGTTCTCCCCGTGACCTGCGTGGGTTTTCTCCAAGGTCTTCGGTTCCTCCCACACTCCAAGTACGTACACAAGTAATGTAGGTTAATTGGCTTGGTAATTGTAAAAATTGTCCCTCGTGTGGAGGATAGTTTTAGTATGTGTAGATCGCTGGTCGGAGCGGACCCAATGTGTTGCAGGGTCTGTTTCTGAGCTGAATCTCTAAACTAAACTAAACTAAATTGAACAAAATCTCTATTTTGGCTCCGTCAATGCAAACAGGGGTATGTGTCCACTTCCTGAAGTAAACGTTGGAACGTCAGAATATTGGGTTGACAGATGGCACAATGGGCTAAGTGTTCGGCTGGCAACCGGAAGGTAGCCGGTTCGAATCCCGCTTGGAGTGCATACTGTCGTTGTGTCCTTGGGCAAGACACTTCACCCACCTTTGCCTGTGTGTGAATGTGTGTGAATGTGTGTGAGTGATTGGTGGTGGTTGGAGGGGCCGTAGGCGCAGAATGGCAGCCACGCTTCCGTCAGTCTGCCCCAGGGCAGCTGTGGCTACAGAAGTAGCTTACCACCACCGAGTGTGACTGAGGAGTGAATGAATAATGCGATGTAACGCGCCTTGAGTATTAGAAAGGCGCTATATAAATCCCATCCATTATTATTATTAATATCAGATAAATTGTAAAACACAAGGGGATAGGGATTACTATGCAAATGGACATGTCCCAAAATGCTGGTGAGCAGTTGGTTCTTGCCAGGTAGCAGGAGTAAGGGACTTTCTGACATGAATGAATTCCAAAGAACTATGGACACAGGCATATTCCAGAACCTTTGGAGTGGTTGTGCACATAATTGCCGTCTGTCTGTACGGAGTTTGTCCCTTCTCCCCATAACCTCGTGGGTTTTCTCCAAGGTCTTCGGTTTCCTCGCACACTCCAAAGATGTACAGGTTTGTCGGTTAATTTGCTTGATGTAAACGTAAAGTTGTCGCCAGTGTGCGTAGGATAGTGTTAATGTGTGGGGATCACTGGTCAGACTGTGGGCCGAAGACCTTGTTTCCGTATTGTATCTCCAAACTAAACTAAAATAATTGAACAATCGTAAATCCAAGATTTATATAAGAAATACTAATTTATAACCATATAACCATATAACCATATAACAATTACAGCACGGAAACAGGCCATCTCGGCCCTACAAGTCCGTGCCGAACAACCTTTTTCCCTTAGTCCCACCTGCCTGCACTCATACCATAACCCTCCATTCCCTTCTCATCCATATGCCTATCCAATTTATTTTTAAATGATACCAACGAACCTGCCTCCACCACTTCCACTGGAAGCTCATTCCACACCGCTACCACTCTCTGAGTAAATAAGTTCCCCCTCATGTTACCCCTAAACTTCTGTCCCTTAATTCTGAAGTCATGTCCTCTTGTTTGAATCTTCCCTTTTCTCAAAGGGAAAAGCTGATCCACATCAACTCTGTCTATCCCTCTCATCATTTTAAAGACCTCTATCATGTCCCCCCTTAACCTTCTGCGCTCCAGAGAATAAAGACCTAACTTATTCAACCTTTCTCTGTAACTTAGTTGTTGAAACCCAGGCAACATTCTAGTATCTGCATGGTGTGGTGAAAATTCACAATGTGGAATTCGTAAAAGAATGACTACTAAGCGTAGCAAGTGTATTATGCAAGAAGGAACTGCAGTTGCTGGTTTAAACAAGATAGACACAAAAAGTTGGAGTAACTCAGCAGGTCAGGCAGCATCTTTGGAGAAAAGGAATGGGTGACGTTTCAGGTCGAGACCCTTCTTCAGGCTGAGAGTCAGGGGAAAGGGAAAGGAGAGATTTAATCTGTGATGTAGAGAGCTACAGTACAAATGATTGAAAGATATGCAAAAAAGTAACAATAATAAAGGAACCAGGCCATTGTTAACTGTGTGCTAGGTGAAAATTAGTTACAGACAATGAGACTCAACAAGACGACTTTGAAGCTGGTACGTCTTGGGTGGGGGAGGTATGGAGAGAGAGGGGGGATGCAAGGATTACTTGAAGTTAGAGAAATCAATAATCATACCACTGGGTTGCAAGCTGCCCAAGCGAAATATGAGAAGCGGACCTATTGCAAGGATGGGCGCAATGGAGACATGATCATACACTCAGGTGGCTATAATGGGCAAGCCGGCCAGAATCAGAGCACTCATGCAGCACCACACCCACCATTTTGCAGACGCTAGAAACAAAGAAAGAGAAAATCTTCCTGACAACATGAAGAACCATCAGAGAAAACGTGTAGTCTGTGTGGACTCGGCATCAATGGATTCACTTAGGATCCATCCATGACATAGTTCAGCAAACCTTTATACTACTGTTGACATTTATTTTTTTAAGATCAATGCTGTTTCTCCATATCGTGGTCAGGTTTCAATATTGTAACAGTGTCTTGAACTTGGACTGCATTCTAACTGATTATATTTTTATAGAGTCACAGAGTCATACAGCACAGAAACAGGCCCTTCAGTCCAACTCATGCATGTTGACCAAGTGCTTATCGAAGCTAACCCCGTTTTGCTGGAGGTAGTAACTGCAGATGCTGGCTTAAACCGAAGATTTAAAATGCTGGAGTAACTTCTTCAGGCTGAAGAAGGGTCTCGACCCGAAACGTCACCCATTCCTTCTCTCCAGAGATGCTGCCTGTCCCGCTGAGTTACTCCAGCTTTTTGTGTCTATCTCCCAATTTCCTGTATTTGGTCCATATCACACTTTCCTATCCATGTACAACTCCAAATGTCTAGTAAATGCCACTTCGTCCAGCAGCTTGTTCCACATACTTACCATTCTCCATGTGAAATGTTGCCTCTCAAGTTCCAATTAAACCTTTCCCCTCTCACCTGAAACCTCTCTGAATTTAATTCCTCGCCACTATCTATGCCCCTCATGATTTTGAAAACCTCTGTAAGATTACCCCTCACTCTCCTATGCTCCAAGGAATAAAATTCTAGCCTGCCCAAATTTTCCTTATAACACAGTTGCTGGAGTGCTCATTCAGTCCGTCAAATCCTGAGGAAGTCACCCGACAACCAGTTTTGACCCTGACCTTGGACCCTGTCTGTGTGGTATTTGCACACTCTCCCTGAGACCACTAGTTTCCTTTGTGTGGTCCTTTTTCTTCCAATATTTCAAAGATGTGTAGGTTGGTAGTTTAATTTGCCACTATAAATTGCCTCTAGTTTGCTGGAGAATGGTTGAATCTGGAGGAATTTGAGATTATGGGGTGAATAAATAACGGGATTAAGTTCATAAATTCATATATTCAAATGTGATGTGAGCAGGATTAGACCATTCGGCCCATCAAGTCTACCCCGCCTTTCAATCATGGCTGATCTATCTTTCCCTCTTAACCCCATTCTCCTGCCTTCGCCCCATAACCCCTGACCCTTGTACTAACCAAGTATCTGACAGGTGTCAGGGGTTATGGGGAGAAGACAGGAGAACCAGGTTAGGAGGGAGAGAGAGAACAGCCATGATTGAATGGCGGAGTAGACTTGATGGGCCGAAACGTGCTTCGAAAAGCAGCTGCTACCAGGTGGGACTGTACTGGTAGGTATTCCTTTTGAAGTGGAGCATGATTGGATAAATGAGCGGAAGGTGCACGCCACAGGTTGTTGGAGAGAAAGATAAGGAGAAGAAGCTATCTCAGCAGCAACAGTATTTGACAAGATATCCAGAGGGTCATTCTCCAGTCTGACACTTAGTGAGGACCAAGGTGTAAGCCGGTCTGAAACATAGAAACATAGAAAATAGGTGCAAAATGTAGGCCATTCAGCCCCACGAGCCAGCACCGCCATTCAATATGATCATTGGGACGACAGATGGCACAATGGGCTAAGTGTTCGGCTGGCAACCGGAAGGTAGCCGGTTCAAATCCCGCTTGGAGTGCATACTGTCGTTGTGTCCTTGGGCAAGACACTTCACCCACCTTTGCCTGTGTGTGAATGTGTGTGAGTGATTGGTTGTGGTCGGAGGGGCCGTAGGTGCAGATTGGCAGCCACGCTTCCATCAGTCTGCCCCAGGGCAGCTGTGGCTACAGAAGTAGCTTACCACCACCGAGTGTGACTGAGGAGTGAATGAATAATGCAATGTAAAGCGCCTTGAGTATTAGAAAGGCGCTATATAAATCCCATCCATTATTATTATGGCTGGTCATCCAAGTTCAGTACCCCGTTCTGGCTTTCTTTCCATACCCCTTGATTCCGCTAGCCCTAAGAGCTCAATCTAATCCTCCCTTCAAGTGAAGTCAAGTTTTATTCGTCACTTGCACATAAAGTGCAGTGAAATGAATTTGCCAGCAGTGGTACAATAAAAAAAGAACGCACAATACACAATAAAAATTTAACACAAACATCCACCACAGCATTCATCACTGTGGTGGAAGGCACAATGTTTGGCCAGTCCTCCTCCATTTTCCTCCGTGGTGGGACCACAACCCTCCCCAGTCGCCGCTCGGGCGTCCAGATGTGCAGACAAGGTAAGTCCAGGTAAGTCCTGAATCGGTGCTTCCCCCACCGGAGACCGCGGCTTCAAGATGGTGTAGGCTGCAGGCCGGCTGTCGAAGATCTAAAGTCCCCGCCGCGCCGCAACCAGAAGCACTGCAGACCGCAGGGCTGGCGGTCGGAGCTTCTCTCCAGGGATCCCCGGCGAGGGATCCCGCTCCGGATGGTAAGTCCCCGCCGCTCCCGCGGTTAGTCGTAGGCCGCGGGCCGGCGGTTTGAGCTCTTCTCCCCCGGGGTCCCCAACGAGGGATCCCAGGCTCTGGACGTCGTGCCAACCAGAAGCGCCATAGTCAGTGGCTTCAGGCTGATGTAGTACATCATGAATAGTCATGAATACATCAAGCGAAGAAGAGGGGTCTCGACCCGAAATGTCACCTATTCCTTTTCTCCAGGGATGTTGCCTGAACCGCTGAGTTACTCCAGCTCTTCATGTCAGGTGTATCTTCAAGGTGTCAGACATAATATTTTCAGGAGGTTCAACTATGTTGAAATCAGCCACCAGCCTTTGCAATGGCAATTGGAATCTCGATGCCAGGTAACAACTGCATTTATGGTACTTATTTAGGTCAATGCATTTTAAACATCATGATCCTTCCAAAGCAGAGCTGGAGATAACTTCAGCATCTCATAGCTGTCATTTGATGCAACATAAATGATGCTACTCGCATCCTCTGCTTAAAGGGAGCCAACAACACAGCATTCTGTCTTGCCAAACTCCGATAGTAAATTAAACAATTAATTAAACAATTAAACAATAAAGCTTCTCCATGGAGTGCAGTAAATGTGGTTCACATTTGGCCCAGGTGCTGGACTGCACACAAAGCCCATCCGGCGGACCAGCTGAGGAGCTGAGGCACCTGGGACAACTCATGAACCGATGATCGGCCATGAGAAGGAGGGGTGGTGGTGTCGGCGGTAAGCAAAGATCCGAAGGTCGGACAGCTGGCCGGGCTGCTGACCGACGAGGCCACCACAGGCAAGGCGCTGCCACTGCACCCCATCGGCTGCACTACGTCGGGATGGGTGAGGCGGGGAAGAACTCAGCGCTCCATCCCAACAGTCCCCTCAACCCGAGTAGAAGCAATCAAATACAGTACAAGTGTGGTCCCGTATGGGACAAACCAATTTAGCCCAATATACGGGATGTCCCGGCTGATATGGGACAGTTGGCAACCCTAGGCCCAGCTCACCCGCCAGGGAGTCACTCGCTGCGGACCTGCTCAGGAGGGTTGGTTCGCTCACCCAGAGTGAAGGGGGCTGGTGAGAGGGCTGGTAAGCAGGCCATCTGCGGGAGGGAGTGTACTGTCTCGACGGGGGAGTGGGCCGTTGGAGGTCCTGCAGCAGCCTGAGGCTCGGCTGGACCGGACGCCACTCCAAGATGCACGTCTACAGCGGTGGAGCAGCGGCGGAGGACACCACGGCTACACTTGGCCAGGCTGATCCTGCAACGCCGCCAGGACAACAGACCTTCATGGTCAGATCAAAATCCCTGCACTTACAACAAGTGGGACTTGAAAATGGCACCAAACTGGCGACTCTGTACACTGTCTCAGTATACTACTGCTGTACACTTGTACTGTATCTGTGTTGCTTATCTAGGATGTATCTAAGTGCTCATGTGTAGTGATACTTGTACTGAATTATATACAAACATGAATTTCAATGTACCTCAGTATATGTGATAAATAAAGTACCATTGAATCATTGAAAAATAAAAGCTATATGTATATCTATATAATGCTATATGACATTTTATTCGATTTTATAAATCAAAATTTGCCAAATTGAATGCGAAGTTGACTTATCACACTTGCCTTTCCCCTAGAACCCATCTCTCATTTGCCCCAATCCAGCAGAAAACTCAGACACCTTGGTATTCCAGTGGCCTGAGAGGGGTGGCTCCACCTGAGCAGCACTGGGCCTGGAAGAACAGACTTTGTACTGTACCAACTATGCTTGAATGATGCAGCTAGCTAGTACAGAGTCGCAGTCGTGTGCTCTGGTAAGGACATGCGATATTGGAACAGAATTATGACATACTTTATTGCCTCACAAACCCCAAGCTGCCTGTCCCTCTTAACCTTTGACTCCCTGGAGTTCAAAAGGTTGTCCATTTCAATCAGGAACATATCCACTGATACATATCCCTCTCCCCAACCCTCTAAATTAGAGTGTTTGAAAGGCCCAGCAATCTGAGGAAGGAAATTCCTTTCCACATCTGCCTTAAATAGGAGGCTCTTTCTTCTGATACGATGCCCCTTGGTACCATGTTCTTGCATTAAGAGCTGGTATCTTATCAAATCACTTCTCATTTTTTCTACACGCTGAGGCAGGAACATTCCTGCTTAACCTGCCCTCACCCCATTCATCTCTATTCTCACTCATTAACCATGTGGACTTTTACTGAAATGTCTCTAATGTAGAAGTACCCCGAGTTAGATAAAAATACCAAAACTGTACATGTTACTCATGGTGTGGTGTCATTTGTAAAGTGGACATCCTGGCGGGGAGCAGTTGCTTGCTCTGCAGAGAGTCAGTGCCGTGACGACTGTGATGCTGCCCCCACCCATACAACCACCCGAATCTCAGGAACGCTAGTCGGCCACCCTCGTTACCTTTGGGGAACAACTTGTTTCAGTTCAGTTTAGTTTATTGTCACATGTACCGAGGTAGAGTGAAAAACCTATGTTGCGTGCTACCCAGTCAGCAGAAAGACAATACATGATTACAATCGATCTATTTACAGTGTATAGATACATGATAAGGGAATAATGTTTAGTGCAAGGTAAAGCCAGCAAAGTCAGATCAAGAATAGTCTGATGGTGATCAAAGAGGTAGCTAGCTAGTTGTTCAGCACTGGTCTCTGGTTGAGGTAGGATGATTCAGTTGCCTGATAACAGCTGGGAAGAAACTGTCCCTGAATCTGGTGCTGTGCGTTTTCACACTTCTGTATATTTTGCCTGATGGGAGAGGGGAGAAGAGGGAGTGGCCAGGGTGTGACTCATCCTTGGTTATGCTGCTGGTCCTGCAGAGGCAGTATGGGGTATAAATGCTGCACCACTATGACGGTAGACATAAAATGCTGGAGAAACTCAGCGGGAGAGAAGGAATAGGCAACGTTTTGGGTTGAGACCCTTCTTCAGACTGACTGAAACGTCGCCTATTCCTTCTCTCCAGAGATGCCTCCTCACCCGCTGAGTTTTTCCAGCATTTTGTATATACCTTCGATTGTTCCAGCATCTGCAGTTCTTTCTTAAATATTGTACCACTATGATGTTGGGCATGCCACTTGAAACATTGATTTACAGACTAATGACTGCGCTTGCATAGCAATGTGCAGGGATTGTATGAGAGTGTTATGTGATTGCTTGGAAGCCTTTGAACAATCTGTAGTTTCTTGACATGGGTCTGCTTCGACAGCAGCACCAGTGCAGCTGAGATATTGGCTGTCAATGTGGGTCCACCACTGTGCTAATGAAGCTCCTGGGAAACATTTGATCCAAGGCCGGTAGAAAGCTTGGTGCAAATTTGACGATGAACCTCATCCCCATGATTAATACCAAATAATTACATTACTTCAATATTTATGAGAAGCAGATGAGTTGGACATAACAACAAATATGTGATTGGGGAAAATATGTGTGTTGGGGTGCCCCTGCAAGTAACATACCATCCTAGCATGGAAGTATATTCCTTCATTTTACTGAGTCCTAATCCTGGAATTTCCCATCTAATCATTTAAGGTGAATTCCGGGATTATCTTCATTCGAAGAACTGTTGCACTCCAAGGAGGTTTTGGTTCATTATTGTCACGTATACAGAGGAAGAGTGAAAAGCTTTGCTTTGCATGTTATCCAAATCAAGTCAGATAATACCAAATGCAATCAAGCCAAACTCGTACAATACTATCATCTTCTTAGAGAGGTCAGTATTGGTAATAATTGCAAGCCTTGCTAGTGATGCCACATAATGGAAATGGATGAAAAGATTGTCATATATCCAAGAAAATGGACTATTGCTTAAACAGTACAAATGGATCATTATTTTATCACTAAATTCTTTATTTCGTTTAGAGAAACAGCGCAGAAACAGGCCCACCGAGTCTGCACCGACCAGTGATCCCTGCACAATAGCACTATCCTACACACAGTAGGGACAATTTACGCTTACTCCACGCCAATTAACCTACAAACCTGTAGGTCTTTGGAGTGTGTGAGGAGGCCGAAGATGTCGGAGAAAACCCACGTGGTCACGGGGAGAATGTACAAACGGCGACAGGCAGCACCTGTGGTCAGGATCGAACCCGGGTCTCCGGCGCTGCGAACGCTGTAAGGCAGCAACTCTGCTGCTGGGCCACTGTGCTGTCCTATTATTTAGCTTTATCCACAGACAAAACAACAATTGAAATATTCTGTTGGAGAAACCAACCAAGTTTATCATACCACCTGTATTTAACAAATCCATGCAGGTTGCAACAGTGGTTGTTTTATTGAAAATCATTTCATCCCAAATTAAAGTTTGATAATTCCATGGGAAGGTCAGCTTCATCAGTTTGCAGAGCAGGTAAGGGAAATGTTCCCCAGCTGGCTGTGCATAATGAATATTCTGGAGCAGAGTGCATGCAATTTTCCAATGCATAAATATTACTTTGGGAATGATGCCCAAACTTCTGACACGTGCTGTTAGCTGGCAAGCCTCACAGACAGCGGTCCCGACTCAATAAAACCATCTCTTTGAGCTTCATTGGACAGATTAGTTGTGTAACAACCCACCTACCTTTTAAGTCAGTGAACGAGTTTTGTTAACCAAAACGTAAACACATGCGAAAAATTACCGAAGGACATAAACAGGGCAGGAGAATGGCAGACAAATGGCAGGTGCAATGAGAAAAAGGATAATACATTTTGGGAGCAGGAAGATTAAATGTGTGTATTAAATAAAATGTTTTGTTTCCTCCAACAGTTAATAGAGATTGAGTATAAAACCAAGAGATCATAATTACACTCCTCAAGACTGTCTAGGAATAATTGCATTTCAAAGAAGTTCAGTCCCTTTCAGCACAAAGAAACCACTTGATCAACCATCTGTCGCACTAAACATTTATTTTCTCCATAATAGGTGAACACATTGTTTTTTAACAACAGTGCCTGTGTCTACCAAGACTGTGTGAAGAGCACTTCATTGCACTCATTCAGTTGGAAGAACAAGCACACCTCTTCAAAATGTTCTCTCCAATTCATACACCATGTGAAAGGAGTTGTCACTGTTCCTTTATCATTGCCATGCCGATAGTCTGGAACTCTGTACCTAAAAGGCAAAGTAGAAATATATATAATAGACGGAGGCAGACCACTCGCATATTTTCTGGAACTGTGTAAAGATAAGGCCATACTGGAAAAATGTTAATGCAGCTGTAAAAAATACCTTGGGTTATAAAATCCCAAATACCTGCCCTGTGATGTATCTCGGGCGTATTAAAGATGTTGTAAAAATAGAAGATGAATATTTGATTAAAGTTTTGCTTGCAGCAAGCAAGAAGGCCATTACCAGATAGTGGCTTAATGAAAAAGTCCAAAACAGGAACAGTGGTTAGAAATTGTGCGAGACATCATTAATATGGAGAAATTGACATATTCCTTGAGAGTCAAGGAGAATTCATTTGAGAAGATCTGGGGAAAATGGACCATTTATTTGAGCCATGACACTAATTAGATAAATGCCGAGCTAGATATGGGAAGATTGCGTTATATAGAACTAGATGGTATGTTTGTATGAATATTTAATTATCTCCAGATAACTAATCAATGCAATATTTTTTTTCTTTTTTTAATTTGGTAAGTGAACCACACGGTCTTATTCCAATCTTTTATTTATTTAGTTCTTTTTTTCCCCCCTATCTACTTATTTTTTTATTTTGATTGCTGTTTTTCTTATTTTGTTTTATTTATGGTGATGGTGTTGCACTGTTTTGTATATATCTCTTAAAAATCAATAAAAATGTAAGTGAAAAAAATATATATCTATATTACTAAAAGTCTGTTCTTGACCGGTTTTGGCCACCTGTGCTGCGATTTCCGAGAGAACGCCACCACCTACGGCCGTCATTTTTGGCCACCTTGCTCAGAGCCCCCCTCCGCCGCATGTGTACCAAGGATTTTTCCCGTCGATTAAAAATGACAGAGATATTAATGTTTTTACAAAATTCCCCATTCTCTCTGCTGCCCCCGCTGGCGGCAGGGGGGAGGGACTATAAAACCAGGAAGTGGTGTGCCACACAGTCTCTTCAAGATGGAGGAAGGCAGAGGGTCACGTTTCTCTGAGCTGTGAATAACATTGAACACATGTCTACTCAAACGTAAATGCCCTTAGTGGTTCTAAAATGCTTGCAGAATGTGTCTATTGGTTCTAAAACTTGCAAAAAAAGTATCTATTGGTTCTAAACCTTGCAAAAAAATGTCTATTGGTTCTAAAGCTTGCAAAAAAAGTGTCTATTGGTTCTAAAGCTTGCAAAAAAAGTGTCTATTGGTTCTAAAGCGTGCTCTAAAGCTTGCAAAAAAAGTGTCTATTGGTTCTAAAGCTTGCAAAAAATGTCTATTGGTTCTAAAGGTTGCAAAAAGTGTCTCTATTGGTTCTCAAGCTTGCAAAAAAAAAAAAAGACTATTGGTTCTAAAGCTTGCAAAAAGTGTCTCTATTGGTTCTAAAGCTCGCAGAAAAATGACTATTGGTTCTAAAGCTTGCAAAAAGTGTCTCTATTGGTTCTAAAGCTTGCAAAAAATGTCTATTGGTTCTAAAATGCTTGCAAAAAATGACTATTGGTTCTAAAGCTTGCAATAAATGTCTATTGGTTCTAAAGCTTGCAAAAAAAAAGACTATTGGTTCTAAAGCTTGCAAAAAAAGACTATTGGTTCTAAAGCTTGCAAAAACAAAGTCTATTGGTTCTAAAGGTTGCAAAAAAAGTCTATTGGTTTCTAAAGCTTGCAAAAAAATGTCTATTGGTTCTAAAGCTTTCAAAATGTGTCTCTATTGGTTCTAAAGCTTGCAAAGGGTGTCTCTATTGGTTCTAAAGCTTGCAAAAAATGACTATTGGTTCTAAAGCTTGCAAAAAGTGTCTATTGGTTCTAAAGCTTGCAAAAAAATGACTATTGGTTCTAAAGCTTGCAAAAAATGACTATTGGTTCTAAAGCTTGCAAAAATTGTATATTGGTTCTAAAGCTTGCAGAAAAATGACTATTGGTTCTAAAGCTTGCAACAACAAAAAAGACTATTGGTTCTAAAGCTTGCAAAAAATGTATATTGGTTCTAAAGCTTGCAAATAAAATGTCTATTGGTTCTAAAATGGTTCATACTAGCGCTCCTTGGGTGCAATGGCTTGAAGTTAAAATGCATTACTTACTGCAAATGGGGGCGTGGGTGCATTGGCTTGAAGTTGAAAGACACTGCAAATTGTGGCTTGAAGTTGAAAGGCACTACTTACTGCAAATTGTGGCTTGAAGTTGAAAGGCACTACTTACTGCAAAAGGTGGCTTGGGTGCTTTGGCTTTAAGTTGAAAGGCACTACTTTACTGCAAATTGCAGCTTGGGTGCTTTTGCATTAAGTTGATAGGCACTGCAAATGGTGGTATGAAGTTGAAAGGCACTACTTACTGCAAATGGTGGCTCGGTTGCTTTGGCTTGAAGTTGAAAGGCACTACTTACTGCAAATGGTAGCTTGGGTGTGGCTTGAAGTTGAAATACACCACTTACTGCAAATGGTGGCATGAAGTTGAAAGGCATTACATACTGCAAATGGTGGCTTGGGTGCTTTGGTTTGAAGTTGAAAGGCACTATTACTGCAAATGGTGGCTTGGTTGCTTTGGCTTGAAGTTGAAAGGCACTACTTACTGCACCAGGTGGCTTGGGTGTGGCTTGAAGTTGAAATACACCACTTACTGCAAATGATGGCTTGGGTGTGGCTTGGGTGTGGCTTGAAGTTGAAAGACACCACTTACTGCAAATGGTGGCTTGGGAGCTTTGGCTTGAAGTTGAAAGGCACTACTTACTGCAAATGGTAGCTTGGGTGTGGCTTGAAGTTGAAAGACACCACTTACTGCAAATGGTGGCATGAAGTTGAAAGGCACTACTTACTGCAAAAAATGTTGAGAATCTCTCTCCTGTCAATCACTCCATGAAAGCCACACCTTTTCCGGTGGGGGGAGGGGGGGGAGGGGTTATAAAACCCGGAAATTTGGGTGTGGCTCAGTCTCTGCAAGATGGAGGAGGGAGAGGTCACGACTCGCTGTCTATAGTGGCTTTGCACCCTACTTCAAATGGTATGAAACTGCACTTGAATTTGGTGGCCTTGCACCCTGCTAGAAGTGGTAAGAAACTGCACTTGAATTTGGTGGCCTTATACCCTGCTTGAAATAGAATTTCAAGGATTAGCCGTGAGTCAACTACCAGCCCACCAGCCATGAGTGAGTGAGTTGCCAGCACAACAGGCTTGATTGACTGAGACGCCAGCCCAAGAATCCATTTGGCGCACAAATTGCATATTAGCATCTGGAAACCAGTCCCTTCAGCCCACAACACCCATACTAGCGCTCCAGAAAGCCCCCCCCCCCCCCCCCAACTGGCCACCAATATTAGAATTGGTGGAGAGGTGGAATATTGCGTTGGATGACCAGCCCTCCTGTGTGATGCTGGGACCCAACGGGTCCCACTTAGTCTAGTATATATATATAATTGGAAGAAGACCTACATACATAGTGCAAGAAACAACTCTTCTATCTTGTGTAGGAAGGAATTACAGATGCTGGTTTAAACTGAAGAAAGACACAAAAAGCTGGAGTAGCTCAATGAGACAGGCAGCATCTCTGGAGAGAAGGACTGGTTTCGACTTGAAACGTCACCCATTCCTTCTCTCCAGAGATGCTGCCTGTCCTGCTGTGTTACTCCAGCTTTTTGTGTATAACTCTTCTATCTTCTCCAGTAAACTTAGGGTTTGGTGGATTGATGGATTTGACCTCTTGGGAGGGACCTCCTGCAATTGCCAGGGTGCATTCAGGTAGATATTTATCAAATAATGACAAGGGAAGCCAAGCCACATATGCATTTCAAATGAGTAACGAAATAAAGATGTGACTATATTTTATATCTACTTATGGTTTTAACAAAGATAGAAAACAAGAGGATTTCAGTATAGGAGTAAAGAGGTTCTTCTGCAGTTGTATAGGGCTCTGGTGAGACCACATCTGGAGTATTGTGTACAGTTTTGGACTCCAAATTTGAGGAAGGACATCCTTGTGATTGAGGCAGTGCAGCATAGGTTCACGAGATTGATCCCTGGGATGGCAGGACTGTCATATGAGGAAAGATTGAAAAGACTAGGCTTGTATTCACTGGAGTTTAGAAGGATCAGGGGATATCTTATAGAAACATATAAAATTATAAAAGAACTGGACAAGCTAGATGCAGGAAAAATGTTCCCAATGTTGGGCGAGTCCAGAACCAAGGGCCACAGTCTTAGAATAAAGGGGAGGTCATTTAAGACTGAGGTGAGATAAAACTTTTTCACCCAGAGAGTTGTGAATTTATGGAATTCCCTGCCACAGAGGGCAGTGGAGGCCAAGTCACTGGATGGATTTAAGAGAGGGTTAGATAGATCTCTAGGGGCTAGTGGAGTCAAGGTATATGGGGAGAATGCAGGCATGGGTTATTGATAGGGGACGATCAAACATGATCACAATGAATGGCGGTGCTGGCTCGAAGTGCCGAATGGCCTCCTCCTGCACCTATTTTCTATGTTTCTATGTTTCTATAAGAAGCTTTAATTTCAATATGTATGCAAGATAAGGAAAGGAAGAGATTAAAAGAGATATTTTCGTATAGTTATGGAATGATATCCGAGTATTACAAGAAAAATAATATAGAAAGACGATGAAAAATAAATTAAAAAGTGGAATACTTTACATGGGAGCAGGACATTCATCTCAAGTGGACTAGAATACAAAGCTGATAATCTATAAGGCTCTGATAAGGCCACATTTGGAGTATTGTGAGCAATTTTGGGCACCATATCTGAGGAAGCATGTGCTGGCTCTGAAGAGGGTCGAGAGGAGGTTTGCAAGAATGATCCCAGGAATGAGTGGGTTAACATATGGTGAGCATTTGCCGGCACTGGGCCTGTACTCACTGGAGTTTAGAAGAATGAGGGGGGACCTCATTGAAATGTACCGAATATGAAAAGCTTAGAAAGAGAGGAAGTGGAGAGGATGTTTCCACTAATGGGAGAGTCTAGGTCTAGATGTCATAGCCTCAAAATTAAAGGACGTTCCTTTTAAGGAAGATGAGGATTTCTTTCTTTAGTCAGAGGGTGGTGAATCTGTGGAATTCTTTGCCACAGAAGGCCGTGGAAGCCAAGTCAATTGATATTTTTAAGGCAGAGATAGATAGATTCTTGATTAGTATGAGTGTCAGGGGATATGGGGAGAAGGCAGGAGAATGGGGTTAGGAGTGAGAGATAGATCAACCATGATTGAATGGCGGATCACTTTCACTATACATGATAGGCCAAATGGCCTAATTCTGCTCCTATCACTTATGACCTTATGACATTTGAGTGTAAACAAGATTCCCAAGAAGAGCTTAAATACCGCATAAGGTTAGCATAGCAAATATTTCAGATATTCTTCAAAATGTCAATCTTTCTGTTGCTGGGAAATTTCGACAATCTATGTAGCATAAGCTGCAACTTCACATTATTACATTCACAATATTATATTGAATGCGTTTCCATTAATTTCCACGTGATTAAATTGAAATTGAGGAAAACACATTTAATATACTAATGTACATAACATTTTTAATCTGAATTACTTTGTCTTTTGATTCAGAGGCAAGTATTGTAAGTGGTCCTTGGTTATCCAAATCTGTTGCTAAAGTACCCATACTAATTTCAATCATGAGCCTGGTTTCATTCGAAAGAACTTTGATTAACGTTCTTTGCGGTCTTTGGTAATTCCATCCTGCTTAATTTGTCTTTACGAAGCATGCCATTTTGTTTCACTGGCTTAAAGAATGTGAGTAACCAATTGACAAAAGCAAAATTACTATTTTCACTTCAAGAGTTTCAGAGAGCAACACTCACATTTGCCAGTAGGTACAGATTCAGTCCCAGTGTGCATTCCGGACCTACCGCAGATTGAATGCCTGCACTTTGGTGTAGTTTGAAACCATCAGACATATCACGTATGATTTTCCCACCATATCTCATATTGAAGTTACCTCACCTTATCTCTTTCATCATTGTTTATTGTTTATTGTATAGTTTATTGTCACATGAAAAGCTTCTGCTACGTGCTATCCAGTCAGCAGAAAGACAATACATGGTTACAATCAAGCCATTTACACAGTGTACAGATACATGATAAGGGAATAACGTTTAGTGCAAGGTAAAGCCAGCAAATCCGATCAAGGATAGTCCGAGGGTCACCAATGAGGTAGATAGTAGTTCAGCACTGCTCTCTGGTTGTGGTAGGATGATTCAGTTGCCTGATAACAGCTGGGAAGAAACTGTCCCTCAATCTGGAGGTGTGCGTTTTCACACTTCTATAGCTTTTATACCTTCTCTACCTCATGTGAGACCAAGGCTGTGATGAGATCTGGAGCAGAGTGACCCTGGTAAAATCCAAACCAACATTAGTGAGCAGGTGGACACAAAATGCTGGAGTAACTCAGTTGGACAGGCAGCATCTCTGGAGAGAAGAAATGGGTGACGTTTCGTGTCGAGACCCTTCTTCAGATTGATGTCAGGGGAGAGGGAGAGACATAGATAAGGAAGTGTAAGGTGTGAAAATAGGCAATGGGCATGGAGGTCAAGCAAAATGTTGAATAGATCATTGTTAAGTAACAACAACAAAGCAGGTCATTGATGTGTGTGCACTATTTGGCATTCAAATATGTCATCTTTACCTTTGCTGAGGATTATGCATGTGTGCTAGAGTGAGAATTACCTAGAATGGAGTTTTTTGTAGGGTAAACAATAGTGAGGGCTAATAATTAATAAATAGGGATGTGGATTGTGCTAATGTGGTGACAAGAAACTGCTGACAAAGGCCGAACATGAATTTAATTGATTATGCTGCACACATCATTGTAGCAGAAATATGGATCTACTGTTAATGAATTTGTGGATAATCGTCTCATTCTGATTGTCTGAAGTCACAATTCTAAATTCATTGAGTTCCATTCTGTCAAGTCTTTCTGAGTTCCATTCTGCAATTAAGACTTTGTTTTATTGTTAAATCAAATCTCTGTGCAAAATCTAGGTTCAGTGTGAAGTCAAGTTTCTGAGTAATCTTGTCATCTGAGAATATAAAAAATTTAGCAAAGTCACGCTTGACAGGTTAGCTCCAGTTTAACAAATCGACCATAAAGGGCCTGTCCCACCAGCATGCGATTGCATGCGTCTAGCATGACAAAACGTGGTCGCTTGAGGCGTATGGCCTTGCGGGGCCGGTCCCACTTCGATCGGCAGAGGCGTATGGAGTTGTGCGGGGCTGGTCCCGACATCGCGCGGGGCTCCAAAAATCTTACATTGTTTGAAAATTCCGCGCGTCAACGGCCTGTCGGCCCGCAGCCGCATTGAGGCCGTACGCAACGTCTTGACGGGCGTATGCAGCGTCTCGACGCCGTACGCAGCATCTCGATGCCGTACGCAGCGTCTTGACGACGTACGCCTAGCGCGTGGCGTTGCGCGATGACGTCACCGCCCGGCGTGCCGCTGCGTGATAACATCGCCTCCCGACGCCGTGCGACGCCCAAATTCAGTCGGCCCGCCTCCTTCCCAGCTGATTGGTGAGTTTGACGAAAATTACGTCACGCACGAACTTTGCGCGTACTTTCCGCGAACTTAGCGCAAACTCAGCTTGAACTCTGCTTCCGTTTGGTCACGCTAGACGCATGCATAGACAGGCCCTTCTTCAAACACCAACTCCACGTGGCCTTTCCATTTTGCTCCTACAATTGGTCACTATTATTTACCCTACAAAAGAGTTACACTGTTGTTCATGTGGAGGACATAGCCAGGCAATTGTAGGGTAGATGCCCGTTTGTGACTGGAATGAAACTTTGGTTGTTCTGGAGATTGTTTTTGTTATGACAACAGAGGATAGAGAAACATAGAAACATAGAAACATAGATGCAGGAGGAAGCCATTCGGCCTTTCGAGTCAGCACCGCCATTCATTGTGATCATGGCTGATCGTCCCGTATCAATAACCCGTGCCTGCCTTCTCCCCATATCCCTTGACCCCACTAGCCCCTAGAGCTCTATCTAACTCTCTCTTAAATCCATCCAGTGACTTGGCCTCCACTGCCCTCTATGGCAGGGAATTCGATAAATTCACAACTCTCTGGGTGAACGTTTTTTCTCATCTCTGTCTTAAATGACCTCCCCTTTATTCTAAGACTGTGGCCCCTGGTTCTGGACTCGCCCAACATTGGGAACATTTTTCCTGCATCTAGCTTGTCCAGTCCTTTATAATTGTATATGTTTCTATAAGATCCCCCTCATCCTTCTAAACTTCAGTGAATACAAGCCTAGTCTTTTCAATCTTTACTCATATGACAGTCCCGCCATCCTAGGGATCAATCTCGTGAACCTACGCTGCACAGCCTCAATCACAAGGATGCCCCTACTCAAATTAGGAGACCAAAACTGTACACAATACTCCAGATGTGGTCTCACTAGAGCCCTATACAACTGCAGAAGAACCTCTTTAGTCCTATACTGAAATCCTCTTGTTATGAAGGCCAACATTCCATTAGCTTTCTTCACTACCTGTTGCACCTGTAAGCCAACTTTCAGTGACCAGTGTACAAGGACGCCCAGGTATCGTTGCACCTCCCCCTTACCTAACCTAACCCCATTGAGATAATAATCTGCCCCCTTGTTTTTGCCGCCAAAGTGGATAACCTCACATTTATCTATATTATACTGCATCTCTCACTCAACCTGTCCAGGTCACCCTGCAACCTCCTAACATCCTCTTCACAGTTCACACTGCCACTCAGCTTTGTGTCATCCACAAACTTGCTAGTGTTGCTCCTAATTCTCTCTTCCAAATCATTAATATATATGGTAAACAGTTGCGGCCCCAACACCGAGCCCTGCGGCACTCCACTCGCCACTGCCTGCCATTCTGAAAAGGACCCATTCACTCCTACTCTTTGCTTCTGGTCTGCCAACCTATTTTCTATCCATGTCACCACCCTACCCCCAATACCATGTGCTCTAATTTTAGTCATCAGTCTCCCGTGCGGGACCTTATCAAAGGCTTTCTGAAAGTCTAGATACACTACATCCACTGGCACCCCTTCATCCATTATACTTGTCACATCCTCAAAAAATTCCAGAAGATTAGTCAAGCATGATTTCCCTTTCATAAATCCATGTTGACTTGGACTAATCCTTTTACTGCTATCCAAATGTCCCAGCATCTTAATTGACTCCAGCATCTTTCCCACAACCGAAGTCAGGCCAACTGTCTGTAATTCCCCGTTTTCTCTCTCGCTCCTTTCTGGAAAAGTGGGATAACATTAGCTATCCTCCAATCCACAGGACCTGATCTTGAATCTATTGAACATTGGAAAATGATCACCAATGCGTCCACTATGTCTAGAGCTACCTCCCTGAGGACCCTGGGTTGCAGTCCATCAGGCCCAGGGGATTTATCATCCTTCAGTCCCATTAGCCTACCCAATACTATTTCTCGCCTAATGAAAATTTCTTTCAGTTCCTCTACCCCCTTAAATCCTCTGTCCTCCAGTACATCTGGGAGATTGTTTGTGTCTTCCTTAGTGAAGACAGATCCGAAGTACCTAATCTCTTCTGCCATTTCCTTGTTGCCCATAATAATTTCATCCGTGTCTGCCTTCAAGGGACCCCCATTTGACTTTGCTACTCTTTTTCCCTTAACATATCTAAAGCAGCTTTTACTGTCCTTCTTTATATTCCTGGCCAGCTTCCCTTCGTACTTCATCTTTTCAGCCCATATATCTGATCCTAAATGATTTGTTTGATCTGATGTTCTCAGGTAATCCTTCATATCATCTGGAATGAATCAAATCTGCTGAGGACTGCCTTCAGTAATAGTGGGGATCTCAAGAAAGGCGAGTTGTATCTTTCACTTGCTGTTCATCTCCACCGTGACTGAGATGTTGCCTTTAGAGTAGCCTCATCCTACTATGTTATTCAACACCATTCATGGCTGCGGTAATCCAATATAACTTTGATTCGATAAATTGGTTGTGATCACTTGACTCTGTCCATTGCAAAAATATATCTTCTGTTGCCTCATCCCTAAACAACACCCATTCCTTCTGTCCAGAGAAGCTGCCTGTCCCGTTGAGTTATAGGCTGTCCCACTTAGGTGACTTTTTAGGCGACTGCAGGAGACTATGCAGTCGCCAATGGTCGCCACATGTTCGCGGGTGTTTGCCGGGGAGTCGCCTTCATGGTCATGAGTAGTTCCCACATTCTGGGAACTAGTCGCGGCTTCATTATGGTCGCCGTGAATTTTTCAATGTGTTGAAAAATTAGCGGCGACTAGCATGAAGCCACCATGGAGATTAGAGAGAATTTGCGAGCCGTAGGTGGGTTGCCACGAGGTCCGAGTGGGTTGCCAGGAGGTCGAAGGTTCTCGTAGGTTCTCGTAGGTTGTAGCCGGTGCTGACCGGTGAATTTCATTGGCTCATTGGGAAAAAAAATGTAAGCAGTAGTTTTCAGAACCAAGGATAACCGACCGGTAATGTTAAATGTCCGCCGAGCTTCACAGACGTGTTTCTCTGTCTTCTTAAAAGTTGTTTCCACTCCTTTATTAGTACGAGTGTCAGTGGTTATGGGGAGAAAACAGGAAATGAAAAGATAGATCAGCCATGTTGAATGGCAGAGTAGGCTTGATGAGCCGAATGGTCTAATTCTGTTCCTATGAACCTATGATAGTCATCTTAACTTTGTGCATGGTAAATAGTGTCTGATAGAGGTTTATAAAATCACAAGGGCATTGATACATACGATGCATTGTCAGTCTTTTTTACAGGGTAAGAAAGTTTAAAACTGCAGGATTTAAGATAAAAGGGAAAAGATTTAGAGTTGATATGAGGACAAGTTTTACACACTGAGATGATGTATATACGGAATGGAGAGGTTTAGATTGATACAGGCCAAATGCAGGCAAATAACTCAGGAAGCCAACGTGTTCTGAAGGACATGTTTCTGTCCTTTACAACTCTATAGATCCAAAGTCAGCTCCAAATTATTTATAACTTTAGTTTCAGTGTAGAGCGAGAGAATGATACAGTGCGGAAACAAGCCCTTCAGCCCAACTTGCCCACACCGGACAACATATCCCAGCTACACTTTTCCCACCTGCCCACATTTGGTCCATATCCCTCCATACCTGTCCTATCCATTTACCTGTCTATCTGTTTCTTAAATGATGGGATAGTCCCAGTCCCAACAATGGAAGCTCGTTCCATACTCCCACCACCCTTTGTGTTAAAAGATTACTCCTTAGATTCCTATTAAATCTCCTCCCCTTCACCCTAAACCTATGTCCTCTGGTCCTCGATTCACCTACTCTGGACAAGAGACTCTGTGCATATGTGGATATATGTGATGAATGAAAATAGAAATGTGCATATGTGGATCTGTGTGATTTAAATGAAAATAGAAATAAACTTGAATTTAAAGTAACAAAGCTAGCTCAAAGTTCCTGAGAGTTCAGGTGCCTTTCCTTCATTGTAATGCTGCTCACACATATTTTTCCTAAATTGGCTTTGCAATGGGAGTGCACCTGTATTTTGTACAACGTGAGGCTCAGCGATGTTGATAATTAGATTGAGTGCAAGTGCATCAGCTTTGACATTGACAAACCCCAGGTGTTGGGTCTGAGCCGATTGTCAGATGTCAGCATCTGACCAGTAGGTTCTTGATGGTGATAATAGTGATCCTGTCATTACAGACATGTTTACATTAATGATAACGTGCTATCAGTTGCATCCTAGGGGTAGCAATCTGCAACACATATCTGTCTAATGAGGGGGAAAAGTGAGGACCTGGCATTTGCTAATGCCCAAAGGAGCATGTATTCAGCTATTCAGATTCTTCATCCCCATTTTGAAATAACTGTGTCTTGCTTACATCTGAAAATAAACACAAAAAGCTGGAGTAACTCAACGGGACAGGCAGCATCTCTGGAGAGAAGGATTGGGTGACATTTTGGGTCGAGACCCTTCTTCCGACTGAAGATACCGTTTGTTGTTATCGATCAATCTGCTTAATCCAGGCTCATTCTGTGCTGTAATTTCTTTTGTTCCTCCATTTGTTTAAAAAAAAAATCAGTGGTGCAATGGAGATAAATTAATGATTGGTTTGGGATTTTAAAGTATAAAATATCTGACTTTAAAATCAAGTCCAATGATTGCAATCTGCAAGGAAATGCTGGCTCCAACACTTTTATGTAGGCTTTTGTTTTGGCCTATGTCACAGGAAATGGTAAGTGCTTAAATGTATTAATTAGCCTCTTTTGCAAGACTCATTTACCTGACAGCGTTCGCTCCTGAGGGATTGCTGCATGGATTTAATTTTAGAATAAACCCTTGCACCTGCGCCTAACAATTCAAAACCTAATTCTCATGACATCAGTACATTGCAGTCTCTCAGCAGTTCCAGCAGCTGAGATCTCTGCCCTGAAATCTGTGTTGCGGCAAACCTCAGATCCCATTACCTAAAGCGAATCAGACTCGCCATTCAACCTACAAATGTAAATTAACCTAAATGCCCTCTAACCATTTAACAATGGCCTGAAGAAGGTCTAGACCCAAAACATCACCCATTCCTTCTATCCAGAGTTGCTGCTTGTCCCGCTGAGTTACTTCAGCATTTTTGTGTCTATCTTCTGTGCTTCTCATATGTTTTATGTAGTATGGAGGAACACTGATTCATCAGGCAATGGAAGTTATAACATATAAATATGTTAGATTGTGCTTCCTTTGGTTTAAACAGCATCTGCAGTTCCTTCTTACACATTTTGTCTGCTCCACTGTGAAATCTCCTCAAGGTATGTCTACGTTGAAGAAGTTCTCCTCTCTCCGATGAGAGTTCAGCAACATCCTCTCTCGCTGATCCCCCTCCGTGATTCCTCGTTCCCTCCAACTCTGCGACCATGTTTTAACAACATTTATAAAATCTGAAGTCGGGTCTCGATCCGAACGTCACCCATTCCTTCTCTCCATAGATGCTGCCTGTCCCGCTGAGTTACTCCAACATTTTGTGTCTATCTTTGGTTTAAACCAGCATCTGCAGTTCCATCCTACACATTGCCAGTTCCACTTTAGTGACTAAATATCCCTGGCCATTACACGTTGCTTATATGTTCCACTTCAGGGACACTTCAGGCAAAGTATCATTGTATTTGGTGAATACAAATACAACACAATTCTACCTACCTGTAGTGTGTCTTCTGTGTTGAGTCTTGCTGGGAAATCAATGATCTATGTGAAGGGAAATGGCAGAGTTACTTGAATTCTTTTAAAAATTGTGTCACCTTGAAAAGATAATAGTAAATATGTAGGAAGGAACTGTAGATGCTGGTTTACACCGCAGATAGACACAAAATGCTGGAGTAACTCAGCGGGACAGGCAGCATCTCTGGAGAGAAGGAATGGGTGGTTGAAGAAGGGTCTCGACCCGAAACGTCAACCATTCCTTCTATCCAGAGATGCAGCCTGTCCCGCTCAGTTACTCCAGCATTTTGTATCTATCTTCAAGATAATAGTAAAGTTACTTCGCATGTACACTATTTATTCCCAGATCCAAGAAAACAAATTTAGAATTTTTTACCAAGTACGATTTACATTTGTGTTCTCTTACTTGATCAAACAGCATTGAAACCTTTTGGTTTCCATGTCCAATAATATAATTACAAACTATTTATAGCCCGACTCATTTACGTATTGATAACTGAAAATTTGAAAAAAATGGGGCTATATAATTATAGATTGAAATAATTCTGACTGAATTATATCATGAAGTGTGAACTTACACATTGAGTGCAATGTAATAGGAAAGATAATGTATACATTGTGATACAGCAGCACACGGTGATATAAAGCAGAAAGTAATGTAATTTAACTTTGTACAAGGTAGTAAAAATGTATCCGAGAGATAACAAATAATTTTATTTCTAACAAAGGTTTAATGATATTTAAATGTATCACGTCTTGTTCCAAGCTGGAAGAAAAGAGGTGAAATCCAGAAGATAGTTCAAGTTCAAATTTATTTGTCACATGCACCATAAGGTGCAGTGATATGTAATTTACCATGCAGCGTTACAATTAAAAAAGGACACACAATACACAACATAATTCAACACAGACACCTACCACAGCATTCTTCACTGTGGTGGGGGGCAATACAGTTCAGACAGTCCTCCTCCTCCTCCCTTGTTCACCTGTGGTCAGAGCCCTGACCCTCCGTAGTCGCCGCTATGGATGGCCCGATGTTCAAGCCCTCTGATTGGGATGGAGACACAAAATGCTCAAGTAACTCAACGGGACAGACAGCATCTCTGGATAGGAATGGGTGACGTTTCGGGTCGAGACTCTTCTTCGGACTCGCGTTACGGGTTGAGACCCTTCTTCAGATCCAGAGAAGGGGTAAGAGTGAATGACCTTGTTATTAGGATAGCAGTTGACAGAGAGCAGCATCATGGATTCCTGATAAATCTGAGTCAATGGGGTCAAAGGGACAACCATCTATCGTCTTGAATCATTACATATACAAAATAGGTGGTCCAGATTGGACCATCCTTTGGTCTCCTTTGATTAATTTATTTTGTTCAAGATGGTGCCAGAGAAGAGGTGACATTTTGCAGGCATCATGCAGGAGCTTACTTGTGTTCTCACATTTTCATCTGTTAAAGTTGAAATCTGGAGCCAGAACTACAGAGTAGTTAACGGGGTTTAATCTGTTTTAATGCACTAGTGATCTTATGATCAGCCAGCAGGCTCGGCAGACCCAACCCTTCTGGAATACAACTACAGCACCTGGAAGCATCAGGGAGACAGGCCCTTCGGCCCAACGAGTCCGTGCCGACCAGCAATCCCCACACATTAACACTGCTTTACGCACACTAGGGACAATTTTACATTTTTACAATTATAGCAAGCCAATTAACCTACTAATCTGTACTCTTTGTAGTGTGGGAGGAAACTGAAGATCTCGGAGAAAACCCATGCAGGTCACGGGGAGAACGTACAAACTCCTTACAGACAGCACCCGTAGTCAGGATCGAACCCGGGTCTCTCGCGCTGTAAGGCAACAACTCCACCGTGGCGTCCCACATCCAGGTGAGCTCAATGTACACTTTGAAGAGGAGAACAATGACACATCTTTGTGAGCCCCCACAGCCCCCTGTGGTGACTCTGTGATCTGTGATCCCCCAACTCTGAAGCTGATGCCAGGGCATCCTTCAAGGGATGAACCCATGAAATGTGTCCAGCTGAGACTGTACACCTAGTCAACTGCTGAAGACGGGTGTGGCCCAAGTAACTTGAGTGTTCAAGAACATCTTCAACTGCTCGCAACTGTAGGCTAAGGTTCCCATATGCTTCAAAAGGGCAGGCTTGTCCTAGTACCCAAGATGAACATGGTGACTTACCTCAACGATGACCGTCTGGTACTACTTACCTCCACCTTAATGGCGTAAAGCAAAACCACAATGTTAGAAAAAGCTGGGTGGCACAGTGGTGCAGCGGTAGAGTTGCTACCTTACAGCACCGGAGACCTTGGTTTCACTCTGACTGCGGGTCCTGTTTGTATGGAGTTTGTACATTCTCCCTGTGACCGTGTGGGTTTTCTACAGGTGCCATGGTTTCCTCCCACATTCCAAAGACGTGTAGGTTTGTAGGTTAATTAGCTTCTGTAAATTGTCCTTAGAATGCAGGTTAGAACTAGGAAACAGGTGATTGTTGGTCAGTATGGACTCGGTGGGGTGAAGGGCCTACTCCATGCTGTATCTCTCTAAACTAACCAAAACTAAACACCTACCTCAGAAATGACCTCACTGATCATAAATTCATGTTTCCGGTACAGACTAAGGCAATTCGGCACATCATGTCTATTCCATCATTCAATAATAATAATAATAATGGATGGGATTTATATAGCGCCTTTCTAATACTCAAGGCGCTTTACATCGCAATGATGGCTGGTCTATCTTTCCCTCTCAACCCCATGCTCGATGGACCTCCCCATGATGGACCGGGCAGAATCCACTGTGTAGGAAGGAACTGCAGATGCTGGTTTACACCGAAGATAGTCACAAAATGCTTGAGTAACTCAGGCAGCATCCCATTCCTTTTCTCCAGAAATTCTGCCTGTACTGCTGAGTTACTCCAGCATTTTGTGTTCTATATTTGGTCTGAATCCTCTGCTCTGAATCCTCTGCTCTCTGCATTCATGATGCAACCAGTCAGGATATTATCTACTGTGGACATGTTTTGGAGTATTTGCTGCATGCCGAATACTCCAAACTTCCGAGAAAGTATAGGTGCTGTCGCACATTCTCTGTCATTTCATCAATGTGCTGTGTCCAGGAGAGGTTAACATAGATGTTAACACCCGGCAGTTTGAAACTGGTGAATGTCTCCATCACTGACACAACAATGAAAAGTGACATGCAGCCTCTCGATTCCCCCCTCCCTGAAGTCAAAGATTTGTTTTTTTGTTTTGTCAGGAAGTGGCGGCGCTGCCTAAGCAGCTGCAACTCGCCTGCAGTCCCTTTGTCTTTTTGTGTTTTTTTTTGTCTTGTTAGAAGTGTGTTTTTGATTCATTTTGCAACGGCAACTTCACCCGCCCCGAATTGCGGGGTTTGAATCGGACCGTCACAGGACTTTTCATCGCCCGGCGCGGCTTAATCAGCCGCGGGACTTACCATCACCCACCGGGGGCTTTAACATCAAGAACCTCGATCACCTCAATGCAGCAGTTTGACTGCCTGACCGCGGGAGAAGAACAAGGATGAGATAAGACTCTTGTCTTCCATCACAGTGAGGAGGTGTTTGGAGATTCACTGTGATGGATGTTTATGTGAAACTGTGTTAATTGTGTGTTTTGGTGTTTTTTGCTGTTATGACTGCAGGGAACAAAATTGCGTTCAAACTTTTGTTTGTTTGAATGACAATAAAAAAGGCATTCTATTGAGTGAGAGGTGTTTGTTGTGGTGATTCCTGTAGTCTGACCCATCCCCACCTGTATATCAACTTGTAAAACAAGAGTGGTGTCATTGGTGAATTTGTGTGTGGCATTGAAGCTGTGTTTAGCCACACAATCATGGGTATAAAACCAGCAGGGCAGGGGGTTAACATATAGCCCTATGGTGCACTTGTGTCAATGATAGGCATGGATAGAGTGGATGGGGAGAGGATGTTTCCACTTGTGGGTGAGTCTAGGACCAGAGGCCATAGCCTCAGAATAAAAGGACGTACCTTTAGAAAGGAATTTCTTTAATCAGAGGGTGGTTAATCTGTGGAATTCATTCCCACTGACGACTGTGGGGGCCAAGTCAATGGAGATTTTTTAGGTGGAGATTGACAGATTCTTGATTAGTACGGGTGTCAGGGGTTATGGGTAGATGGCAGGAGAATGGAGTTGAGAGGGAAAGATAGATCAGTAATGATTGAATGGTCTAATTCTGCTCCTTATGATCTTACTAACTTATAGGGTACAGAAGCTTGCAGTCCCACACCTTCTACTTCCACAACGGCCTTTCATTTGTTGGTGATCGCACAAAGCTCATGTTCATTCACAAGTAAATAGCTCAGAAAATAAACTCGCCAAGACTGCGATTTTTTTCGGCGACTTGCCGGCACCCGTCCTAGTCGCAGCAGGTCGCCGAAAAATTTCAACATGTTGAAAATCCAGCGGCGACCAGAAAAAGGTACGACTCTTTGTGCGACTACTCATGACCATACAGGCGTCACCCTGTGACATGTCATGAGTAGTCGTCCAAAGAGTCGTACCTTTTTCTGGACGCCGCTGGATTTTCAACATGTTGAAAGTTTTCGGCGACCTGCTGCAACTGTGACGGGTGCCGGCAGTCGCTGAAAAAATCGCTTAAGTGGGACAGGCCCATTAATGGCCTTAACATATGATTTAATGGAAGATCATTTATCTTTAAACTTAGTTTGCCTCTGAAAAAAAAGCTTAAATGCGTCCTGCAAATGCATGGAAATCAGTTACATCAGTGATTTATGTATTTAAGTCCGTTTTTAATTTGTGATGAGGAAATGTGATTTGATAATCCATTTACTATTTTCCACATATTAGTATTTAAGTAATTTAGACATGTACAGCTTAGTGGGTATTGTTGGAGGAGCGGTGATTGTCAGTGGGAAGAGGGATGGAGGGGAGGTGGATGTTTGTGGGTGGGTGTGTACAGTTATAATTTGATGAATGTTTACACACCACATCTGATTTTGACATTTTCTTTTTCAAGACTGATTTTTGTTGATCTTATTATACAAGAACATGTAACCAATTAAGACTTAGGCCTGCGGCAATTCACATGTTAATTATTTTAGAACCATCTTCAGAGTTATTGAAATGTTATTTTATCCATTGCATTGTATGTATTGCTCAAGTTATGCACTCAATTGCCAAAAGAGGATTCAAATAAGATGACATTGCAACCCATGAATTACAACCCAACCAGATAGAGAGTCATAGACAGTGTGGAAACAGGCCCTTTGGCCCAATTTGCCCACATGGCTAACATGTCCCAGCTACACTGGTCCCACCTGCCTGCGTTTGGTCCATATCCCTCCAAACCTGTCTTATCCATGTATCTGTCTAACTGTTTCGTAAATGTTGGGATAGTCCCTGCCTCAACTTGTTCCATACACTCACTGCCCTTTGTGTGAAAAAGATACCCCCCTGATTCCTATTAAATTTTTCCCCTTCACCTTAAACCTATGTCCTCTGGTCCTCGATTAATTTACTCTGGGCAAGCGACTGTGCATCAGATGAATCAAGTAAGCACAAACAAAGGTGCTCTCATATTCTGCTTGACAAAAAAAGCAAACTCCCATAAATTAGAGTGGGTGTGGAGAGGATGTTTTCACTAGTGGGAGAGTCTAGGACCAGAGGTCATAGCCTCAGAATTAAAGGACATTAGTTTAGGAGGAATTTGTTTAGTCAGAGGGTGGTGAATCTGTGGAATTCTTTGCTACAAAAGGCTGTGGAGGCCAAGCTTATGGATATTTTTTAAAGGAGAGATAGATAGATTATTGTTTAAGAAGGAACTGCAGATGCTGGAAAATCAAAGGTAGACAAAAATGCTGGAGAAACTCAGCGGGTAAGGCAGCATCTATGGAGCGAAGGAAATAGGCAACGTTTCGGGTCGAACTCCTTCTTCAGATTCTAGATTCTTGATTAGTACGGGTGTCAGGGGTTATGGGGAGAAGGCAGGAGAGTGGGGTTGAGATAGGGACCCTTCCATCGAGGGGATTTATCGCAGTCGCTGCCTCAAAAAGGCTGGCAGTATCATCAAAGACCCACACCATCCTGGCCACACACTCATCTCCCTGCTACCTTCAGGTAGAAGGTACAGGAGCCTGAAGACTGCAACAACCAGGTTCAGGAATAGCTACTTCCCCACAGCCATCAGGCTATTAAACCTGGCTCGGACAAAACTCTGATTATTAATAACCACTTTCTGCTATTTGCACTTTATCAGTTTATTTATTCATGTGTGTATATATTTATATCATGGTATATGGACACATTTATCTGTTTTGTAGTTAATGCCTACTATTTTCTGTGTGCTTAAGCAAAGCAAGGATTTCATTGTCCTATACAGGGACACATGACAATAAACTCACTTGAACTTGAAAGATAGATCAACCGTGATTGAATGGTGGTGTAGACTTGATGGGCTGAATGGCCTAATTCTTTTCCTATCACTTATGACATTATGAACCAAACATTCTGAACCTAAAATGTACTCTATTCCAGATTATAAAGAAGACATTTGGAAGATCTTTTTAAAACAAATGCTTTTTCCACATCCTGGACCACATCTAATCTTATAATCAAGAATCTAAACAAGCATCAAAACTCATTTAGTCACAATTTCAAACTTCTTTTATCATTCAAATTTAATTTAACTTAAATTTTATAAATATAGAGCAATATGTTGCAAGCCTTTGCGCGCTTCAATCTCTTTGCGTATGTATAAACAACAACGGAACAGTTTGGCTCAGAGTATTAACAATATTTAATGTTGATGAAGAACTATACCTGCAAAATAAAAAGTCAAACATAATTTGTGCAAGGTAACTGTGGAGGAATTAATCTCTTCTTTCAAGCACTTTATTTTATTTCAGTGAAGCTACAGAAGTATTAACCAAAGATTATAGAAGTTGGGAGGTCATGTTGCAGTTGTATGAGATGTTGGTGAGGCCGCATTTATAGTATTGTGTTCAGTTCTGGACACCATGTTATAGGATAGATGTTCTCAAACTGGAAAGGCAGAGAAGATTTACGGGGATGGTGCCAGGACTAGCGGGTCTGAGCTATAGGGAGAGGTTGAGTAGGCTGGGACTCTATTCCCTGAAGCGCAGGAGGATAAGGGGCGATCTTACAGAGGTGTACAAAATCATGAGAGGAATAGATCAGGTAGATGCACTGAGTCTCTTGCCCAGAGTTGGGGAATCGAGGACCAGAGGACATAGGTTTACGGTGAAGGAGAAAAGATTTAATAGGCATCTGAGGGGTAACATTTTCACACAAAGGATGGTGGAGGTATGGAACAAGCTGCTAGGGGAGGTAGTTGAGGCAGGGACTATCCCAACGTTTAAAAAACAGTTAGACAGGTATTTGGATAGAACAAGTTTGGAGGGATATGGACCAAATGCGGGCAGGTGGGACAAGCGTAGATGGGGCAGGTTGGCCGGTGTGGGCAAGTTGCGACAAAGGGCCTGTTTCCACACTGTATCACTCTATGACTTTGACTGTATTATACATTTCTGAAGAATGGTATTGACCCAAAACATCACCTGTTCCCTCTCTCCAGTGATGCTGTCTGACCCACTGAGTTCCTCCATGTGATTCATTTAATCTGAAATCAACCAACTGCTGTATCATAAGGTGAAATTTCACATTGCAGTTTACATTGATTGAAAAGAAAATTACAGATACATTTAATTTAAAAACACTTCAAACAATAAACATCCCATTTATATGTCCAAATAAAGCTCATATTCTGTTTATTACTTCCAGTCTAAGCACAGTCACTAAGAACATTTCTCTTAAACCAGGTTTAACAGTGCCAACCCCTTCTGCATTTTTGACTGCAAGAAAAACAAAATACCTATCATTTGCTGCATTCATGCTTCATGTACACATCCATCATCATCTTAACATTCAACTCCAGTTAAACCCACGTACATCCATGCAATTAACCTGAAACTGTTGTTCTGACAACTTTCTACGGTCAACAACAAGTTGCTACCAAGCAACATTAATGCCTGAGCTAACTTGGCAGTGAAATGTGCAAAGCATTGCAAAAATCATCCAAGGAATCTAGGCCAGCACAATCAGAGCTGTGAAATCTTTATAAGGACATCTGCAACTAACATGCACCATGGGGTTGAGACTGTACGTGATTGAATTGATCAGCTACAGCTTTAGTATTTGTATGAAATCTGCTTTTGTAACTCTCCTGAATACCTTGCCGACCCAGCCATTGCAGATCTGTTACCTGGGGTATCATTAACTCCAACGAATTCCAGTGTCTAGGACTGGCAATGTTAATGTCAATTTACTACCATTAAGCCCAAAGCAAACACACTAATAAATTAATAAGTTCATAAGTTCATACATTCTAGGTTCAGAATTAGGCCATTTGACTCATCAAGTCTACTATACCATTCAATCATGGCTGATCTACCTATCCCTCTTAACCCCATTCTTCTGCCTTCTCCCTATAACCCCTGACATCTTTGCTAATCAGGAATCTTTCTACCTCTGCCTTACAAATATCAATTAAATTTGGTCCCCACAGCTGTATGTGGCAATGAATTACTCAAAATCACCATCCTTTGACTAAAGAAATACCTCCACATCGCCTTTTACATAGAGGGTCATGGCCTCTGGTCCTAGACTCTCTCACTAGTGGAAAAATCCTCTCCTCTCTCTTCAGGACGTTCACTATTCGGCACGTTTCAATGAGGTCCCCTCATCCTTCTAAACTCCAGCAAGTACAGGCCCAGTGCCATCAAACATTCCTCATCTGTTAACCCAATCATTCCTGGGATCATTCTCGTTAACTTCTCTGGACCCTTTCCAGAGCCAACACATCCTTCCTCAGGTATGAGTCATGAAACCACTCACAGTCCAAATGAAGTTTGACCAGTCCTTTATAGATCCTCATCATTACATCTCAGTCTATATATTCTAGTCTTCCTCACAAAATAAATGCATTACATTTGACTTCCTTACCACCAATTCGACTTGCAAATTAACTTTTTGGGAATCCTGCACCAGCGCTCCCAAGTCCCTTTGATAGACACGAAAAGCTGGAGTGACTCAGTGGTTCAGACAGCATGGAATCATAGAAAATAGGTGCAGGAGGAGGCCATTTGGCGCTTCGAGCCATAACCGCCATTCATTGTGATCATGGCTAATCATCCACAATCAGTAACCCGTGCCTGCCTTCTCACCATATCCCTTTATTCCGTTAGTCCCTACAGCTCTATCTAACTCTCTTTTAAATTCATCCAGCAAATTGGCCTCTACTGCCTTCTGTTGCAGAGAATTCCACAAATTCACAACTCTCTGGGTGAAAAGGTTTTTTCTCATCTCAGTTTCAAATGGCCTCCCCTTTATTCTAAGACTGTGGCCCCTGGTTCTGGACTCGCCCAACATTGGGAAAATGTTTCCTGCATCTAGCTTGTCCAATCCTTTTAAAATGTTATATGTTTCTATAAGATCCCCTCTCATCGTTCTAAATTCCAGTGAATACAAGCCCAGTCTTCCCAATCTTTCCTCATATGACAGTCCTACCATCCCGTGGATTAACCTTGTAAACCTACACTGCAGTGCCTCAATAGCAAGGATGTCCTTCCTCAAATTAGGAGACCAAAACTGCATACAATACTCCAGATGTGGTCTCACCTGGGCCCTATACAACTGCAGAAGAACCTCTTTACTCCTATACTCAAATCCTCTTGTTATGAAGGCCAACATGCCATTAGCTTTCTTCACTGCCTGCTGTACCTCCATGTTTACTTTCAGTGACTGGTGTACACGGACACTCAGGTCTCGTTGCACTTCCCTTTTTCCTAATCTGACACCATTGAGATAATAATCTGCCTCCTTGTTTCTGTCGCCAAAGTGGATAACCTCACATTTACCTACATTATACCGAATCTGCCATGCATATGCCCACTCACTCAACCTGTCCAAGTCACCCTGCAAACCCCTAGCATCCTCTTCGCAGTTCACACTGCCACCCAGCTTTGTGTAATCTGCAAATCTGCTAGTGTTACTTTTAATTTCATCATCTAAATCATTAATATATATTGTAAATACAGTAGCTGCGGCCCCAGCACCGAGCCTTGCGGCACTCCACTCGCCACTGCCTGCCATTCTGACAGGGACCCGTTTATGCCTCCTCTTTGTTTCCTGTCTGCCAACCAACTTTCTATCCATGTCAATGTCCTATCCCCAATACCATGTGCTCTAATTTTGCCCAGTAATCTCCTGTGTGGGACCTTATCAAAGGCTTTCTGAAAGTCCAGATACACTACATCCACTGGCTCTCCTTCATCCATTTTACTTGTCACATCCTCAAAAAATCACAGAAGATTAGTCAAGCAGAATTTCCCTTTCATAAATCCATGCTGACTTGGACCAATTATTTTACTGCTATCCAAATGCCCCATTATTACTTCTTTAATAATTGACTCCAGCATCTTCCCCACCACCGATGTCAGGCTAACTGGTCTATAATTCCCCGTTTTCTCTCTCGTTCCTTTCTTGAAAAGTACGATAACATTAGCTACCCTCCAATCCACAGGAACTGATCCTGAATCTATAGAACATTGGAAAATGATCACCAATGCGCCCACAATTTCTAGAGCCAACTCCTTGAGTACCCTGGGATGCAGACCATCAGGCCCTGGGAATTTATCAGCCTTCAGTCCCATCCAGTCACGTGCCATGGGTAATTAGTCAGGGTAGGCAGTGGCTTTCAAAAATCTTGAAAACCGCGCATGCGCAGATTATTCTCTCCCCGGCGAGCTGTCAGTTGGCTTTTAAAAAACATGCAAACCGCGCGTGCGCAGATTGTTCTCTCGACTTTTATCAAGTAATTTGTCTTCAATAGGTCCTACCTCTTAATAAACTATTTAAAAACATATAGCTCAAAGACATTTACTTACCCTATTATTTGTACACAAAATCCATTCTTCTCTCAATGTTTCCTGTTGTACCAAGCTGTTTTATATGTTGTATTTATTTCTGTTCCTTTACGCTGTTGAAGTTCTTTAAGTTCCGGCATTGGTCTGCCATTTTCAATTATTTGAAAAACCCGCCAAGAAACTTGCGCATGCGCAGTGCGCAACGCAACACATGCACGCAGTCCACGGTGTAAAGGCAGGATTTCAGCTGCCTTTACGGACCGTTGCCACTGATGGCTTGAAGCATTGTCGACCGCACGTGAGTAGCACATACCTCCGCGTTTTAAATGTACTGAGGATGAAAGGCACGGGAGAACTATGTCTCCCTAAGTGATCGATCTCTTAGGGAAACATAATTCCCCCGTATATCTACGAACTCCTACGGCCTCCTATGGGCCCGTTACGAACATTCTCAGAGTTTGAATAAAGAGGAAATCTCGGGAGAAACGTAAGCAGCTCGGGAAAGTGGGACAGGCCCTTTATTTTCCCGTAAGAATCGTTCTTTCTCTTTGAAATGAAAATAATCTGTGTCTACCGATTAGTTGCCAGAAATTCATGCCATTGCTGTTCTACCGTCATTCCTGCTAGTGTCCCTATCCAATCAACTGTAGCACTGAATTCAGAATTGCCTTTTACCTGGTAGGCTCAACTACAAGCTGCTCTAAGAAACCATCTCATATGCAAAACAGGTGAAATTAATTAATTAGTGGGATATAGCTATATATGTGCTTTACACAAATGACAACATTAAAGAGGCAACCAAATCTAGTATTAATATGAAATGAAGGCTGGAAATAAGAACGTGGACAGAAATATTGTCCACAGTAACAGAAATATTGGAGTATTGCACATCTAACTAATTATACTTGGTGCTCCAATGAAGAGAGAATTATCCTGTCCATTCTTACATTTTCAGTGTGAATAATCCATTTTTTTTGTTTTATTGTTGTAACATTCTTAGCAAAATTTACAATGGGTATTTTTCAATCTTTAATGTAAGTGTCAGGCCAGGTACTAAAAAATGTGACCGTGACTATGGGGAATGCTAACTGCTACTGATCATAACCTGGTGATCAGAAATGCTCAACAGATGTACTGTCGAAAGTATCTTGACTGGTTGCATCATGACCTGGTACTGAAACGCCAACATGCAGGACGCAAGAGGCTGCAGTGAGTAAAGTACATGGCCTGGTCCATCATGGGCACAACCCTCCCCATCATGGAAAGTATTTACGTGAGGAACCTCTAGAAGACAGCATCAACAATCCCCACCATTTGGGCCATGCCCTCTTCTCACTGCTTCCATCATGTGGGAAGTACAGAAGCCTGAAGTCACACACCACCAAGTTCAGGACCAGCGATTTCCCTACAATTATCAGGTTCTTGGACAGATTCTACACACAACACTAATCTTATGTGTCTATGTTGCTGCTGCAAATAGGATTTTCATTGTACCTGCACCTTATTGGACTCAAGCATACGACAATAAACTCGACTTGACTTGTTGACCAGTGTTATGTAACTTGACCCCTCCACAGAAATGTATGTCATAAATGATGGAAAAGCTATGATGGAAGAAATGTAGTGACAGATATGTGAAGAGACATGGTTGAAATAATCCCAGATAGTTAATGGCAACCACAATATGTAAGCTATGATGAATTTACGATATAGAATCATTAATTAAAGTGCAATCATCTGATGAAATGAAGTACAGCAGTCATAAGGTCATAAGGACATTATTGATAGGAGCAGAATTAGGCCATTCGGCCCATCAAATCTACTCCTCCATTCAATCATGGCTGATCTATCTCTCCTTCCTAACCCCATTATCCTGCCTTCTCCCCGTTACTTCTGACACCCGTACTAACCAAGAATCTATCTATCTCTACCTTTAAAATATCCATTGATTTGGCCTCCACAGCCTTCTGTGGCAATGAATTCCACAGATTCACCACCCTCTGACTAAAGAAATTCAACCTCATCGCTTTTCTAAAGGAACATCCTTTAATTCTGAGGTTTTGACCTCTAGTCCTAGACTCTCCTTTCTGCCTCTTGTCGTGTCGCTACATTTTTCCAAGCCACTGCATAACACAGGCTCTGGCACATGGGTTGAAGACTTTGAGATCTTCTGCTTTGCAGGGCTCTGGGAGGAGGGGGCAGGTATGGATAGGCATATGGATGAGAAGGGAATGGAGGGTTATGGTATGAGTGCAGGCAGGTGGGACTAAGGGAAAAAAGTTGTTCGGCACGGACTTGTAGGGCCGAGATGGCCTGTTTCCGTGCTGTAATTGTTATATGGTTATATGGTTATATGGTATGTAGGTGTTCCATAGTTTGGGTTGCCTCCCCGCAGCCACATTTGTTGTTGTACCCCCACTTCTGCATGAGGGCTTTGCTCCATCTGACCAATGTTCTGAGGCAGTTGAGGCAGAGCCAGACTGGACGTGTCTCTTTCGCTCCCAATGTAAGTCAAGTCAAGTTAAGTTTATTCGTCACATACACATACGAGATGTGCAGTGAAATGAAAAATGGCAATGCTCGCGGACTTTGTGCAAAAAGACTAACAAACAAACAACCAAACAAACTACAAACAGAATCGAACAGAAGGGACTCCTCAGGGTATAGTGGAAACATCCTCTGCATATCCACTCTATCCAAGTCTTTCTCTATTGTAGTAGATGGCAGTATTGCCATTTGTAAAGATGTCTGGGAAAAAAATCACAAGGAATCTGCTAACAGCTTACCTCAGAAGACATGTTTGCAGGGAGATATTGATGGCTGACTACCAACGCTAAATATGCAATAAAGTGGAAGAACTATATTGCAATCCCTTTCTGAAATTCAGTTCTATAGATTTCAATGTCATTGTCACGGTACACTATTGTATTTCCTTGTAATTGACTCGTTCCTGCTCCCCAGCAACTGTCCACCACTGTAGTGAGCTATTAGCATCCCGAGTGCCACATTACATACTGCGCTTACGCCAGCACCATTAATACAACAACCAGTTTCCATCCCATGCAAACGCAAGATCATCCAAGAAGCTGGTCTTACTTACACCATCCTGTTCATCGGTCTGCGCTTGCCCTCCCAGTCAAGTACATTACACTCTTCCTCGATGTATACAAACTTCCCCACTGTCTCTCCTCCCTCATAATTTGGTAATTTCTTCCAAGCTTGTGCGAAGGCATCTGCAATCCTCTTACTTCATGTCTTGAGCATCACCAAATGTAATTGCATCACCATGTTTGAATTTCCTTCCCCCAACCCAAATGTCTTCCACCTCCGTGTCACTTTGTAAAAACTGGCAGTGACAAGACCTTAGTCTACCCTGTTATGTATTTTAGTCCTTGGTCTGAACTTTTCAATTGATAATGTCCCAGTGAGATCACAAGAAGGTTTTTTGACTGCATAAAGAAAGTTGTGGAGAAGTTTCTGTTGTTTTTAATACTCCATTAAAGGAAGAGGATTACACGTCAAGTACATTACACTCTGTGTTTTGTGTTTCTTGGTGTGTCTTGTGTGGGGGGTGGTGTGGGGGGGTGAGGGGGAAACCGCTTCGGTCGCCTCCTCCATGGAGAGGCGACTTTTTCCAGGTCGCCTCCCCCGTGGCCTAACATCAAGGATCGGCGCGGCCTTTCCCGGAGACGCGCCCGGGGCTTCAGCGGCGGGCGCAGCGTGGACTCTCGATGTGGAGCGGGTGAGCCCTCGCTGGGGCTCGCTGGAGGGGAGCGCTCCGTTTCGCTGGCCCGGGGCAGCCGGCAGCCTGAAGTCGCAGCCTGAAGCCGCGGTCTGCAGAGCTCCAGCTGGTGCGGCGTCTACAGCCCGGGATCCCTCGTGGGGGACCCGGGGGAACAAGAAGCCATCACTGCCGGCCCGCGGCCGACTTCTACCGTGGGGCCGGCATGGACTTACCATCACCCCTGGAGGGGAGCTTCGACCGCCGGCCCTGCAGTCTACGGTGCTTCTGGCTGCGGCGGAGACTTTAAATCTCGACCGCCGGCCTGCGGCCTACAACAATCTAAAGCCGCGGTCTCTGGTGTGGAAGAGCCGATCCTGGACTGACTCTGGATTCTGGTCCTGACCACGGGGGGGAAATGGAGGAGGACTGGCCAAATGTTCTGTGCCTTCCACCACAGTGATGAATGCTGTGGTGGATGTTTGTGTTATATTTTTATTGTGGTTGTGTGTTCTTTATTATTGTATCGCTGCTGACAACCCAAATTCCACCGACCCTGGTTGTGTGGCAAATAAATTCTATCTTATCTTATCTTACATGCCTTCCAATGAGCTGCATTTTGATTTTCCTGACAATTAAGGAGTTGAAAGACTGAACTGCTTACACTTTAGATACAGCAACCAAACATTTTAACGAAAAGGTGAAATTTGAGGCAATTTGCAACTGCAATTGAGTTTTGGTTTTGGGTCACATGCTTCTCTTAAAGCTTTGGCTTTAGGGAGGGTTTATAATTTCCACACAGAGTTTCAATCTGTTTAAATGATCTGATCCCTGAAGTCTGAACAGAATTGCTTCTTGAGTAAGCAAATAGATGAATCAGAACGGCAAGGTATGCAGTTATCCGACATATTGAAATTGATGGGCGATAGGGTTAAGCTTTCTGGACTAATTCTTTTGTTTGCTGACATAGGTCTGTGTTCATTCTTTGCAAGCACCCAATTAGACCATGATAGTTACAGGCTATATTTTGTACAAGATGAGCAAGAGGCATGGTTATTGTTTCAGAAACAACACTCACTCTGACAGTGGAATAAAAAGATATGCACAACTGAAGAATCTGGAACTTCTACTGCCCAACTAAATCCACAGGAGGTGATACAGAGAACACTATTAACTCACATCTGTGATACTTAGATGGTATGCAGTGTCTCTGTCAGACAGACTCTCCTTGTCTCTCTTCTTTCAAGTCTGCCAATGCATGTCATGCACAAACAGATGGGATGATGGTATCACTGACCTCTGCCCCTTCATTCTTATCGTACAAGTTTATAAATGGATGTACACAACGTGGTAACTAAAGTCAAGTTTGCTAAAGTCAAGTGGGTACAAGACATCATGGTCTGTAGCGATTGGTCTACGAGATTAAACTGTTTGTGCACCTTTCAATGAAAGATTTTTATAATAGTGGAATGACTCCTTCAACACATTAAAAAATAAACAACCCCCACAAAGCACCTCAGCCATTTATAGCCACATACTGATATTTATAATGTCAGTAAGCCTTTCACTTCATTCCTACGATGTAGGCCCCTCTTCCTTAATACTAATTAAACTGTGACTATCCAACAAACCTGGCTGCCCATATAGAAGTAGACATCAGTTCCCTCCATTGGTCAGTGTTTAAATGTCAGAAATTTTTTGATACCAATAATTTATTGTAGATAATTATTTAAAGGTACTATTTCTTGATTCCTTATGTGGAATATCAAAATGATCCAAATGGTGGTACGTTTAAAACGACCTGCGCCATTCATTACATAATATAGCTTCTAACCTTTTTACTCATTTTTTGTCAAGGGCTTCACTCACACTGAGTCCAATCTATAACTCATAAGGGGGGCGCTGCACTGGCAGCAGCCTGTCGGCAGCGTGTCCGTTTTTTTCCAACTTTTTTTATTTTTTTAGTATGTTTAAAAGTCTGTTTTTAATGTTTCTTTGTGTGTTATGTGTGGGGGGTGGTGTGGGGGGGGGGGTAAGGGGGAAACCGTTTCGGCCGCCTCTTCCATGGAGAGGCGACTTTTTCAGGTCGCCTTCCCCGTGGCCTAACAGCAAGGATCGGCGCGGACTTTCCCGGAGACGCGCCCGGAGCTTCAGCGGCGGGCGCAGCGTGGACTCTCGGCGCGGAGCGGGTGAGACCTCGCTGGAGGGGAGCGCTCCGTTACGCTGGCCCGCGGCAGCCGGCAGCCGGCAGTCTGAAGCCGCAGTCTGCAGAACTCCAGCTGGTGCGGCGTCTACAGCCCGGGATCCCTCGTGGAGGACCCGGGGGGAAGAAGAAGCTTCCACCGCCGGCCCGCGGCCGTCTTCTACTGCGGGTGTGGCATGGACTTACCATCTCCCCTGGAGGGGAGCTTCGACCGCCGGCCCTGCAGACTGTGGTGCTTCCGGCTGCGGCACGGCAGGCACTTTAAAACTTTGACCGCCGGCCTGCGGCCTACACCAGCCTGAAGCCGCGGTCTCTGGTTGGGAAGAGCCGATCCTGGACTCACCTTGACTTTGACTTTGTCCCTTACCATCTGGACGCCCGCAGCAACGGCTGTGGAGGGTGGTGGTCCCGACCACGGGGGGAATTGGAGGAGGACTGGACAAGCTCTGTGCCTTCCACCACAGTGATGAATGCTGTGGTGGATGTTTGTGTAAATTTTTTATTGTGGTTGTGTTCTTTATTACTGTACCGCTGCTGGCAACCCAAATTCCACCGACCTTGGTTGTGTGGCAATTAAATTATATCTATCTATCTATCTATCTATCTATCTATCTATCTATCTATCTATCTATCTATCTATCTATCTATCTATCTATCTATCTATCTATCTATCTATCTATCTATCTATCTATCTATCTATCTATCTATCTATCTATCTATCTATCTTTGTCCATTTAAATGGAGCATGAGCTTACATTTTCCCAGTTGCTTTGGATTTTGTCTGATCTTCCTTGCTTTTAAATAACAAAGTGGTAGAGACTGCTGCCTAACAGTGCCTGAGATCTGGGTTCGATCCTGACTGCGGTTGCTCTCAGTACGGAGTTTGTACGTTCTCCCCCTGACCTGCGTGGGTTTTCTCCGGGAGCTCTGGTTTCCTCCTACACTCCAAAGACACACAGGTTTGTATGCTAATTGGCTTGCTACAATTGTAAATTGTCCCCTGTGTGTGTCGGTTAGCGTTAGTTTGTGGAGATCGCTGGTCGGTGCGGACACGTTGGGACGAAGGGCCTGTTTCCGCTCTGTATCTCTAAACTAAACTAAAGTAAACATTCTGAAACAGACAGACAATCCACTCAAGCAGGTTCATTACAGGTTCATTTTAAATATAGTATTTCTTGCAGAAATGCTGAAGATCCAATTGAATCTTGTATGGATTCTGATTACCTAGTTATATTTATAGCTTCATATGCAGCTTCCAAGGAAAGATTTTTCTTCTGTTTCATTAGTACCTGCAAAGCTGAAAGTGTAGCAGAACATAGTCGATATACACGGTGCATTCGGTGGTATTCTTACACTGATAATGATCATGGTAACAGATGCTGTTAATAATACTGCGATCACTGCTATGTTCTTGTTAATTATCTGCATTGCTTCAAGCATTCATGAAAGAGTCTCCACTAATACAGAAGGATAAGAATTACAATGTGGAGCTTGAAAAGAACAGACATTTACATCTGTCTTTGAAGATATACCTGGCTAACGTTGCAGTGAAATTAATGTTGACTCAAATGAGACCATCGGCTCAAATCTGTACCAATAAAGGCAAGAACCAAATTCTCTGCATGAGTTCAGATAATGTCAGTTTCAGCTGAGCTCACCTAATGCTGGTTGGAAGTTATTCTATATGATTAGACTTCAGATTATCCTTTAAAGGGGCGCTGCATTTATGAAGAAAATCTGTTAACTCTATTATGGAAGCTAAATTTCTTTTTTGCATGATATACAGTCAGCAGAAAGACAATACATGATTACAATCGATCCATTTATAATGTATAGATATATGATAAGGGAATAGCATTTAGTGTAAGGTAAAGCCAGTGGGGTCCAATCAAAGAGGTAGATAGTAGTCCAACACTGCTCTCTGGTTGTGGTAGGATGGTTCAGTTGTCTGATAACAGCTGGGAAGAAACTGTACCTGAATCTGGAGGTGTGCGCTTTCACACTTCTGTACCATTTTTCCTGATGGGAGAGGGGAGAAGAGGGAGTGGCCAGGGTGTGACTCAACCTTGATTATGCTGCTGGTCTTGCCGAGGCAGCGTGAGGTATAAATGGAGTCAATGGAAGGGAGGTTGGTTTGTGTGATGGACTGGGCTGTGTCCACAATTCGTTGCAATTCCTTGCTGTCTTGGATTGAGCTGTTCCCAACTAAACTGTGATGCATCCTGATAAAATGCATTCTATGGTGCATCTGGGGACATGCCAAACTTCCTAAGACTTCTTAGGAAGTAGAGGCGTTGTTGTGCTTTCTTGGTTGTTGCTTCAATATGGGTGGTCCAGGAGAAGTTGTTGGTGATATTGACGCCTTGGAATTAGAAGATTTTAACCATCTCTACTTCGGCACCATCAATGCAAACTGATTCTGTCCTGCATGACTTTATTTTCCACAACAAACATTGTTACAAACCATCTTCTTTGATCAAATATAAAACAAGACCACAACAATGGATAACATTTATATGAGAGATTTCTTGTTTTGCTAAGTTGCGGCAATTCGTTTCCAACTGAGCTTGATTTTACTCCTGGTCTGGATGAAATTTATTAAACATATCATGTGACTGTACTAAAATCTATCGTGAAGATAGACACAAAAAGCTGGAGTAACTCAGCGGGTGAGACAGAATCTCTGGAGAAAAGGAATAGGTCACGTTTTGGGTTGAGACCCTTCTTCAGAAGAAATGTCACCTATTTTTAATTGTTTGTAATAGCTTTTCGTTCATGATTTCTCATGTACAGCACTTTGTGGCAACTGTAGTTGTTTAAAGTGCTTTATAAATAAAGTTATTATTATTATTATTATTATTATTCCGTTCGGGGACCCGACTTTTTCCCTGTCGGGTCTCCGGTGTCATTGGGCCTAACATTGTGGAGCCGGCGGCGGCCTCCAGCCGGAACCAACCTGAGGCCTCCAGTCGCGGAGCCTGCGGACCTGACTTTGCAGAGCTGGACGTCTTCGGAACAGGAAGCGCTGTGGTGGCACGAGGATGCATCCCTACTTCAGAGCTTCGGAGGCTCCGGCCGTAATTTCCGGTGAGAGCAGAGGTTGTGCTGAATGCGGAAGTGTTGCTGACTGTGGAAGGCCCATAGTGGAGATGCCGCGCTGAGCTGGTATAGTATTCAAAAACGTTTACTGCCATATACGTATATGGTGTGTGTGTTTGTGTGTGTCTGTGGGTGTCTGTGGGTGTGTGTGTCTCTGTGTGTGTTGTGGTGAGTGTGAGTGTGATTGTGGTGTGTGTGTGTGCGTGTGTGTGATTGTGATGTGTGGTGTGTGTGAGTGTCTGTGTGTGAGTGTCTGTGTGAGTGCATCTGTGTAAGTATGTCTGGGGGTGAGGTGGACTGTGTGTGTGAGTGTGAGGTGAAGGGTGTGTGCGTGTGAGGGGGAGGGTGTGAGTGTGTGAGTGTGTGAGGTGGAGGGTGTGTGTGAGTGTTCAATAAATAACAAATAGTACAAATAATATAGTATTTTGTAGTTCAGAGCTTATTCCCTATGTTTAATAGCCTGATGGCTGTCAGGAAGAAGCTGTTCCTGAATGAGTGTGTGAGTGCATGTGTGTGTGAGTGCATGTGTGTGCACTCTGCTTGAAATGCTGTGCAATTGGATTTTCTGGCCTGCACTCTGCTCGGAGTGCTGTGAGGTTGGAATTGGTGCCTGCACATTGCTTGGAGTGCTGTGAGGCTGGATTTGCTGCCTGCACGCTGCTTGCTGTGAGGTTGGTCTTGCTACCTGCACCCTGCTTGGAGTGCTGTGAGATTGGATTTGCGGCCTGCACTACGCTTCAAGTGCTGTGAGATTGGATTTGCAGGCCTGCACTGAAATATGGATTTTAAGGTAAATTCTCAGATTTGTTTGTTAAAATTTGACTGCTCAATCTCCCTATATCAAAATTGTCTTTTTCTCTAATCAACAGGAAAGAGTAATCAAGAAGCAGTGAGCAGCAGAACACAACAAGAAATACAACAAGAAATAACTTAATAAGTCTCATCTTTAACATTTAAATTGTTGTTATATTTTAAGTCATTCATATTGTAAACTTTAATAAATCCTTTTTCCACTTGCAATGCCTACGTGTTCTTCTTCACAATGGGTACCTAATGGGCAGGAATGGCTGTGTTGTCAGAGAGCCAATAAGAGTGCATGTGGGGAGGTTGAGGGGAGATGGATTGAATGCATGGGGGGTAAGGGGAATGGCAAGGAGTAGAGTGGGGGGTTGATGGGAGGAGGGGTGACTGAGTGAACTGCCACCACACCAGCCGTGAGTGACTGCACTGCCAGCCCAACAGCCATATGTAAGTGAACTGCCAGCCCACCAGCTGTAAGTGACTGAAGTACCAGCCCACCAGTCATGACTCACTGAACTGCAAGTCCAAGAATCGATTCAGTCCACAATGTCAATACTGACCCTCTGGAAACCAGTCCCTTTAGCACACAGCACCCATACTAGCGTTCCAGAGATCCACGCAAGGATAAACTTTCCTCCTTCATTGCTGTGATCTGTAAAAAAAGATGAAAATGTCTAAAATTGATTATCCACCCTCTCCCCCTTCTCTCTCGCAGAGTCCATCATCTGTTTTCCGCAGTTTCTGGCAGTTTCTCAGGCCTGAGTTACTGAGCTGCCAGCCCGCTTGGCCTGAGTTACTGAGCTGCCAGGCCTGAGTGACTGAGCTGCCAGTCCTCAGTGACTGAGCTGCCAGGCCTCAGTGACTGAGCTGCCAGCCCAAGAATCGATTCGGCCCACAATGTCCATACTAGCTCTCTGGAAAGTAGTCCCGTCAGCGCACAACACCCATGCTAGCGCTCCAGAAAGCCCCCCCGCCCACTGGCCAGCAATATTGGAATTGGTGTAGAGGTGGAATATTGGGTGGGGGGACCAGCCCCCCCGTTTGAAGCTGGGCCAACTTAGTCTAGTATAACTATACAATTCTGATTTTGTATATGTGTGTGTGTTTACATCTTCGCAAAAAAACTACGCGGTAACGATAACATTTTTACATATGGCATTTTTCCTGTCGAGTCCAAAACACCTTATCTGAACATTTCATGCTTTATTTCTCGAATTATTACTGAAGATGCTTAAAAATACCAAAATAATTTGAATTTAAACAACGAGCTTTTGCTGATGACGTCACAATGGTTCTGCTCGGCGCCACCTCACACACAGAATCTTCCACGCACTTCAATTGACGTCATCCCCCCCACCCCCCAATTATTCAAAAGACGCCGCCGGTGGAAGAAAGGTCGAGCCAGGAGGTGAAGTTGGGCCCTGGACTGGAGACTGTGGCAGCCAAACTCGTGATCCTCGGGTTGATGCCCACCCGCCGCCTCGTTCGGGGTCCTCGGGTCGATGTCCGCCCGCCCGCCCATGGCCTCCCTCGTTTACATGTCTGCCTGCAGCCTCCCTCTCTCGACGATCGCCCACCGCCTCGCTCGGGGTCCTCGGGTGGATGCATGCCAGCAGCCTCTCTCTGTCTCTGCCCTCTCTCTCTGTCTCTGCCCTCTCCCTCTAACTCTGCCTTCTCTCTCTGTCTCTGCCCTCTTTCTCTGTCTCTGCCCTCATTTCTGTCTCTGCACCCTCTCTCTGTCTCTGCCCCCTCTCTCTCTCTCTCTCTCTCTCTCTGCCCTCTCTCCATCTCTGCCCACTCTGCTCTCTCTCTGCCTCTCTACCCTCTCTCTCTCTCTCTCTCTCTGTCTGCCCTCTCTGCCTCTCTCTCTGCCCTCTCTGCCTCTGCCTCTCTGCCTCTGCCTCTCTGCTCTCTGTCTGCTCTCTCCCTCTGCTCTCTCTCTGCCCTCTCTCTCTGACTGCACAGTTCGGGGCTATACGTGAGTGGATAGGGCGGGGGATGGGGTAGAAGGAGCAAATTAAGAATATTAATAGCTAAGGGGTGGTTAGTGTGTTAGTGTGTGTGTGTGGGGGGTGGTTAGATTGTTTGACGCCGCAGGCCGGCCACCCCCGCAACTGCGCGTTGAGGGGACGGGACTCAATGGGTCCCCCTTGGTCTAGTACTTAACTAAAACTCTCACCTTGTCCTCTTCCAGGTTGCATTGTTTTTACATTTGCGCAAAAAAAGTACCCGACAGTGCTACGTTTTTTCGCTATCTCACTCGCCATTTTCCTGTGCTGCCAGTGCACCATTTTGTTCGGATCAGTGAAATATTACAAAAGTTATTGGTCTTCTCTCCTGTCATTTGACGGGACGGCGACGCCCCTTCCGGCACCTGCTGTCAATCACCGGTGGCGAGGAGAATAAAGCTGAAGGAGCGGAGAGAGTAGAGTGTGGGCAGGGCTGTGTCCCGCAGGTGGGGGCTGTGTTCTGCGGGTGAGGACTGTGTGCTGTGGGCGGGGGCTGTGTGCCGTCGGCGAGGGCTATGTCCACGGGCGGCGGAGACGGCCACCACGATGAGCCGGGAGCCGCTGAGTGAAGCATGCGCCGAGGCCGGGAGCCGCTGAATGTGGCCAGAGCCGGGGACGGGAGCCGCTGAGCCCACACACCCCTCTCCCCCTCCTCCCACACCCCCTTCCCACCCTACCACATACACCCTCCCATCCCTCCCACACACAGCCATTGCCCTACCCTCACAACAGCCCCACAACCCCCGCCCCCACAAACCCACCCACATACCTCCCGCCCACACACCCATCCATTCCCCTCCCCCACACTCCCACCCACACCCCCCTCTCCCGTAGGCAGCAGCAGGCAGTGGCAGCGGCAGCGGTAGGCCACAGTAGCGGCGGCGATAGGCAGCGGCGGGGGTAGGCAGCGGCAGGCCACGACAGTGGCGGCGTTAGGCCATGACAGCGATAGGCCATGGCAGGCCATGGCGGTCATATGCAGCGTTAGGCAGTGGTGGCGGTAGGCCAGGGCAGTGGTAGGCCAGGATAGCGGTAAACCACAACAGCGATAGGGCACGGCAGTAGCAGCGGTAGGCCATGGCAGCGGCCCCCGCAGCCACCGCCTAAAGCCGTCCCCAGCTGCAGTCCATTCGGCCCATCTGTACTAGCCCACGAAAAGTCAATTCAACCCACAGTGCTACTAGCCCTCTGGAAATCAGGTTCTCTGGCCCACAACACCTGTATTGGCCCAAGCAAAGATGCTTCAGCCTACAATGTCCTACTATCCCTGTGGAAACCGGTCCCTTCAGTCCACAGCACCCGTACTAGCCTCCAGAGCCTCCCCCCCCCCCCACGACCACCGATAGAGACCCCTCTCAAGCTGTCCCCCTTCTCCAGCTGCAGTGCATCCCCCCCCCCCCCCCACCAGCCCCCATCAACCCCTGCTTGAAGCCGCTCCCCTCGCCCGGCAGCTGAAAGCTGTGTCCCCACCTCGCCCCCTCCACCGGCCACCCGACAGCCCCTGCCTACAGCCGTTGCCCTCCGCCGGCTACAGGACGCTCCTCCCACCCCTACCCTTTCTCCATAGCCCTCGCTTGAAGCTGTCCCCCTCCCCTGGCTACAGGATGCTCTCCCACACACTGGCCCCGACAGACCCCGCCTGAAGCCATCCCCAACCACTGGCTGCAGGACGTTCCCCCCCCCCCCCCCACAGGCTCCCACCTGAAACCGGTGGGGAATGGCAGCGCTAGGCCACTACAGCGATAGGCCACAGCTGAGGCAGAGGTAGACGATGACAGTGATAAGATACAGCAGCAGCAACAGCAGCTGTCGGCAGCGGCAGCTTTAGGCAGCGGCTGCGGTAGGCCACAACAGCAATAGGCAGCAGCAGTGGCTGGCAATAGCAGTGGCAGGGGTACGCTACGGCAGTGGTAGGCCATGGCAGCGTTAGGCATTGGCAGTGTTCCCCCCTCTCCCCACCGGCCCCCAACAGGCCCCACCTGAAACTGTCCCCCTCCCTCGGCTGCAGGACGCTCTCCCCCGCCTCCACCACAGGCCCCCGACAGCCCCCGCCTGAAGCCTTCCCCCTCCCTCGGCTGCAGAACGCAACCAGAGACGCAACAAGAATGAATGGACCGGATAAATCTCATCTTTAACGTTTAAATTGTTGTTATGTTTTAAGAGTTATTCACATTTTAAACTTGAATATACCCCTATTCCACTCGCCATGCCCGTCAGTTGCGCCTGTGCAGTAATACCTGTGTGTTCTATGTCACAATGGGAACCCAATGGGCGGGAATGGCTGCGACGCCGGAGATTGGCTGGGGATTTGAGGGGGGATGGAGTGAGTGCAGGACTCTCCCCCCCATCCCCACCGGCACCGACACCCCCTGCCTGAATCTGTGCCCCACAAACGGCTGCAGGATGCTCTTCCACCCTCCCACTGGTCCCCGGCAGCCCCCGCCTGAAGCCGTCCCAATCCCCCGGCTGTAGGATGCTCCCCCACCTCCCCCGGCCCCCGACAGCCCCCTCCTGGAGCTGTCCCCATCCTCCACTGCAGGACACTCCACCCATCAGCCCTGGCCTGAAGCCGTCCCATCCCCAGCTGTAGGACGATCCCCCCCCCCCCCCCCAGTCCATGCCTGAAGCTGTCCCCATCCCCCGCTGCAGGATGCTCCCCACTGGTCCCCGCCTGAAGCCAGTGGGGAGTGGCGGCGGTAAGCCATGGCAGTGATATGCCACGACAACGATAGGCTGCGGCAGACCACGGCAGGGGTAAGCATTAGCAGCGGAAGGCCACAGCAGCGGTAGGCAATGGCAGCGGTCTCCCACCTCCCCACCGGCACCCGACAGGCCCCGGCTGAAGCCGTCACCATCCCCAGGCTGCAGAACGCAGCAAGAGACCCAACCAGAAAGAATGGATCTCATCTTTAATGTTTAAATTGTTGTTTTATTTTAAGTTATTCACATTTTAAGCTTTAATAAATCCACTTTTTTCCACTTGCCATGCCCGTCAGCGGCGCCTGCGCAGTAATACCTGCGTGTTCTACGTCACAATGGAAACCCAGTGGGCGGGAAAGGCTGCGCCGTCGGAGAGCTGCTAATAGTGGATGGGGGAGTTGAGGGGGAATGGATTGAGTGCATGGGGGAAAGGGGCAAGGGCCTGGGTGAGGGGGTGAGGGGAGGAGGCGGTATCAGGGGCTTCACAATGGGAACCCATCAGCCGCGCCTGAGCAGTTGAGGGGTATGCGTGAGTGGTGGAATATTGCGATGGAGGACCAGGCCTCCGGTGTGAGAATGTGATCCAAAGAATCCCACTTAGTCTAGTGTACTGTAAAAGCATGTAAAATACCCTGAAATGTTTCCAATTAAGGATAATAGGCAAACATTTTGAAATACAAATTGAATACAATGACTGCCTACCTCATCTACAACGTCTTCAATATTAGACACGTGACATTAGATACTAGAAAAGTGCTCAACAGATCAGGAAGAATTTCTGAAATACATGGGTCAGCAATGTTTTATATCAGGACCCTTCTTCAGACTCTGCAGTTTGAAGTGATTTCTAAATCTTCTTGAGTCTGAAGAAATGGCCTGACCGAAAACATCAACTATCCATGTTTTCCAAATGTTACTTAGCGGTTTTCCACCTTTAATAGCGCTCCTCAAAGTAAATAGCTCCCAATTTCAATGTTTTCCAGTGTTATGCAATCCGCTGGATCAATGTTCGTTCAATCATAATTCAAGATAAGGATCTTTATAGACAACACTCTCAGTTCTCCCCCTCGAAATCAGGTCAGGCAATATAAAAGAAAGCAGAATCTGTTAAGTAGAATAAGATGCATTTGCTGAGATAAGTCCAAACATGCAAATTTGAAACACAAACAGCTTGTCATTACTGGAAGAGACATTCAAAGTAAAAAACATTTACTCCTGTTGGTCTTACTTATCACCCCAAAAATAAGGCTAATGGGCCTGTCCCACTGAGGCTGCTTTTAGGCCACTGTCGGCGACTGTCATAGTCATAACAGGTCACCGAAAAATCGGCGACTGAACCCCCCTTCGACATAAAAATTGAAATAGAATAATTACTTTAACAACAAAAAAAATGAAGTCAGCATCCAGCAACAACCTCCGTCACCTGGCGACAACCTATGTTAACCTGGCCACAAAGACAACAGCATCTACATCAGGAGAAGTCAATCTATGCTTATTGCCATCAAACTCACTGTCGCCGACTGTCTCTGAAATGTTTTCAACATGTTGAAAATCCAGCAGTGACCAGAAAGATGCTGCGACTCTTTTGGGTGACTGAGGAGACGACTCACAACCAGCCTTGACGCCTGTAGTCGCCTAAAAAGTAGCCCTTAAGTAATAACCCAAAGACCTTGACCCTCCTGGGTCTGACCTACTTGGCTCTTTCTAGACTATGTCCAAATTCTACTTCTTGAACCCACCACTAAAGTTGCATAATTTTATTGGGTTTAATGCAAAGTTAGTCACAGCAAGATGCTGAGTGGTTAGAGTAATGCCCCTGTCCCACTTAGGAAACCTGAACGGAAACCTCTGGAGACTTTGTGCCCCACCCAAGGTTTCCGTGCGGTTCCCGGAGGTTATTGTCAGTCTCCCTACCTGCTTCCACTACCTGCAACCTCCGGCAACCACCTGCAACCTCCGGGAACAGCACGGAAACCTTGGGTGGGGCGCAAAGTCTCCAGAGGTTTCCGTTCAGGTTTCCTAAGTGGGACAGGGGCTTTCATAGAGTGATGCAGTGTGGAAACAGGCTCTTTGGTCCAACTTGCCCACACCGGCAAACATGGCTCATCTACACTAGTCCCACCTGCCCGTGCTTGGTCCATATCTCTCCAATTTCCTGGGCTGTACTCAGATCTGGCCCCTCTGTGCAATGCCCGTCTTAGGTACTAAAGCATAGCTCCATCTCTCAACCGGCGCCGCTGGATAGGGAAGGGCATATGGCAATCCAAGCTATTCATTTTCCCTTTGCACTTGCAAGAACCTGGACGATTTACCACTTGATTTACCATCCTGATCCCTTATCATGTATCTGTGCACTGTAAATGGATTGATTGTAATCATGTCTTGTCTTTCTGCTGACTGGTTAGCACGCAACAAAAAGCTTTTCACTGTACCTCGGTACATGCAACAATTAAATAAACTGATCCTATTGTACATCTCAACAGTGGTATATTTGGTAAATTTGGTTATCACAAGTAAGTTTCTGTGCATTATCAAATGTTTTCCTACAATATTTTCATCACATAAAATGTCTGGCTTCCAATATTGAAAGGTCATCTTCTTTCTCCTTGGCTGGTCACAGCTTTCTGGATATATAACCTTCACACAGTCTTTGTCTGAAGGTAGCTTTTATTGCTTCTGCAGCTTTCAATCAACACAGACTCATTTTATTACTTGGACAACATCCCCTACATTGCTTTATTGCTGAATATGTTCACCCAATATACAATATTGGACAAGCATATTCATCACTGAGGCAACATAGGGGATGCTCGCAGGTTTCATTGTGGATGGGGATTTGTTGGCTTCCGGACAACGTTGTTTCCGGCACCAATTTCTTCTTTTCAATGTTTCTCTTGAAAGAAAGCTCGTCATCCAGGGTTACTCTGTGGTGAACTGGCTTTGTGCCTTGAGTGAGATGGCACTCTTCCAGCTGACCTGACCAGCTTTAATTCAAATCATGATTTCGCAAGTGGAATAGCTGCATAAAAATGATAGCTGTTGTCTCAGTTTCCATCTCTGGGCTGAGGACTGTGCCTCATAATCCTGTATTAAAATTAGATAAATGCTGCACACCGAAATTTTTTGATGCAGAGTCTCTTGCTCTGAGTAGGTGAATCGAGGATCAGTGGACATAGGTTTAAAGTGAAGGGGGAAAGACTTAATAGGAATCTGAGGGGTAACTTTTTCAACACAAAGTATGGTGGGTGTATGGAACAAGCTGCCAGAGGAGGTAGTTGAGGCTGGGACTATCCTGATGTTTAAGAAACAGTTAGATAGGTACATGGATAGGAAAGGTTTGGAGGAATATGGACCAAATTCAGGCAGGTGGGACTAGTGGGACATGTTGGCTGCTATGAGCAAGTTGGTCTGAAGGGCCTGTTTCCACGCTGTATCACTCTATGGCAGGAATTTTCCTTAATTTATTTCTCACGTAGGATAAATGAGAAGCACTGTCCATATGTCGGATATTCCTCATCACTAAGCACGTTAATATTAGTGTTCATCGGACAGTAAATAATTACATAGATTTGGCAACGGCAGGAACAATGATAATTGGCCACATCGCTTGTTGTCTTTTTAGTTTTTCATCATTTGCTGTTGAGGGTATTTTAATGAAATTCCACTGCCAGAGGCTGTTTCTCTAAAATTACAGGCTTGTTTTTGTAATTTCACGTTTTGCATCTATTTCTCAACAAAGGAGCCATTTCTTTGATGCACGAGTGGACACAAAACCTCACTGAAAAAGCATCCTTCCAACAATACGGACTCTGTCGCAGCAGAAATCAGGCTACAAAAGATTATTTGGTGTGAACAATCTCCCAAGACTCATCCACTGTCTCATTTCGCTCACGTGGGGAACCCTTGTCAGTACAAATATAAATGAATACCATTCATATGCAATGCTGCGATGCGCCGGCACCAGCAGGACCTCGCTTTGACTCCCTCGAAACTACAGGCCTCACTCACCCAGACCTGCAACGGACCCCAACTCTACTTCATCCTGTAGCAGATCCACGCCTTCAACAAACGATTCCTGGCCCACTTGGACTCCATCAAGGATCATAAGCCCGCCCGCCTCCAGACCGCTCCTGCTACCGACACTCCGCGACTCGACCGCCTGCTGGCCCTAACGCTGGCCTGCACCACTTGCCCGAACACCACAACACCCAGGCTTGTGACGCCATCTTTGACGAGGAGTAGCACCAACACTCACCGCCTCCCTGACCGATCTCAGGCCCGGACCACTGAAGACGCCGCCGTCGCTGACCTCCACGTGGCCGCTGCCGCCGACCTTCACCTACCCACCGATGACACCGACCCTCGCCGCCTCACCGGTATCTCCGACTATCACCACCTCACCGGGCCCGCCGACCCTCTCCGCCTCACCGGCCATCTGCTGACCAAGACTACCGACACCTGGACTCCACTCCCCGTGGGCCTCCACCAGAGACTCCACCGACCCTCGCCACTCCACCACTCTCCAGGAGGCTGCAGCCGTCGCCTTACCTGAGTCCCGGGCTCAGCACCGGGCCTGAAGTCTCCACGCTGCAGAATCTCACACCACGAGGTCTGACTGTGCTGGGTCCTAGTGCTCTACCCCCCCTCCCCCCACACACAGGGAACCCCATTAGGTGTTCCACTGGGTGTTCCCCTTCCCCCTTGTACCATGTGACCCCAGCTCCTCCCGACCCACACTATAGTCCTCATACCCCCTTCCTCTCTGACCACCCACCAGACATCGCCTCGACCTCAGTCCACTCATCTGCCTTCCTCCAGCCCCAACCTCCATCCGTGCCGTAATTTCATTACCCCCCTGACCTCCCCCTCTCTGATACCGAATGGTCTGTCCTCAGCAGAGATCTCACCATTGTCCCCCTCCGTCCCCACCTCAATGAGTTCCGCACCCGCCACGATGTGGAGCTCTTCTTCCATCACCTCTGCATCAAAGCATTCTTCCATGGGAAGCAGTCCTCACTCCCCATTGACGAATCCTCCCCTCCTCTTGGCCATCTACCGGCTTTTGACCATTTTATTTTAAACTGCCGGTGGGACGTCAACTGCCTCAACTTCTCCACTCGCCTTTCTCACTCTAACCTCTCCCCCCTGAATGTACATCCCTCCACTCACTCTGCAACAACCCCAACTGGGTGATTGAACCTGCCGACAAAGGAGGTGCCGTGGTAGTCTGGCACACTGATCTCTACCGGTCTGAGGCCAGGCGCCAACTCTCAGACACCTCCTCCTACTTATCCTTGGATCATGGCCCCACAGATGAACACCAGGCCATTATCTCAAACACCATCACTGGCTTCATCACTTCCGGCTCTCTGCCCTACCAAGCCTCCAACCTCATCGTTCCCCAGCCCCGCACGGCCCGATTTTACCTTCTCCCCAAAATCCACAAACCTGAACTAACCATTGTTTCTGCTTGTTCTTGTCGCACCAAACTTATTTCCACATACCTTGACTCCATCCTATCCCCCTGGTCAAATCCCTCCCTGCCTATGTCCAAGACACCTCACACGCTCTTCGTCTCCTCCATGACTTCCGTATTCTAGGCCCCCACTCCCTCATCTTCACCATGGATGTCCAGTCACTCTACACCTCCATCCCCCACCAGGAGGGTCTTCAAGCCCTCCGTTTCTTCTTCGACCGCAGAACCAACCAATCCCCGTCTACCAATACTCTCCTCCGCCTAGCGGAGCTGGTCCTTACCCTCAACAACTTTTCTTTAACTCCTCCCATTTCCTCCAAACACAAGGCATAGCTATGGGCACGTGCATGGGCCCCAGCTATGCCTGCTTCTGTGTAGGGTACATCGAACAATCCTTGTTCGAGGCGTACCATGGCCCTATCCCCGAACTCTACCTCCTCTACATTGGTGTTACCACCTGCACCCATGCAGAATTCACTGACTTCATCCTTTTCACCACTAACTTTCATCTGGCACTCAAATACACCTGGACCATTTCCGACATCTCCCTACCGTTTCTAGACCTCACTATCTCCATCCCAGGTAACAGACTACCGACCGACATCTACTACAAACCCCACTGACTCCCTTTGCTATCTAGACCACACTCCTTCCGACCCTGCTTCCTGTAAGGACTCTATCCCCTACTCCCAATTCCTCTGTCTACGCCGCATCTGCACCCAGGATGAGGTGTTCCACACCAGGGCATTGGGGATGTCTTCATACTTTACGGATTGGGGGTTCCCCCCCTCGACTATAGATGAGGCTCTCACCAGGGTCTCTTCTATATCCCATAGCTCCGCTCTCACTCCCCATTCCACCACTCGTAACGAGTCCCCCTTGTCCTCACCTTCCACTCTACCAGCCATCACATACAACAGATAATCCTCCAGCATTTTCGCCACCTCCAACATGATCCCACCACTTGCCACATCTTCCCATCTCCTCCCCTTTTGGCTTTACGCAGAGACTGCTCCCACCCTACCTCCCTGGTCCATTCGTCCCTTTACACCCAAACCACCCCATCCCCGGGTACTTTCCTTTGCAACCGCAGAAACGCTACCCATGTCACTTTACCTCCCCCCTCGACTCCATCCAAGGAGCCAAGCAGTCTTTTCAGGTGAGGCAGAGGTTCACCTGCACCTCCTCCAACCTCATCTATTGCATCCGCTGCTCTAGGTGTCAACTGCTCTACATCGGTGAGACCAAGCGTAGGCTTGGCGATCGCTTCGCCCAACACCTCCGCTCAGTTCGCAACCACCAACCTGATCTCCCGGTAGCTCAGCACTTCAACTCCCCCTCCCATTCCGAATCCGACCTTTCTGTCCTGGGCCTCCTCCATGGCTAGATTGAGGCCCACCGCGAAATGGAGGAGCAGCACCTCATATTTTGCTTGGGTAGTTTACACCCTAGCTGTATGAACATTGACTTCTCCAATTTTAGGTAGTTCTTGCTTTCTCCCTCCTTCCCCTCCCCTTCCCAGGTCTCCCACAGCCCACTGTCTCCGTCTCTTCCTTTCTTCTTCCCGCCCCCCCCCCCCCCAACATCAGTCTGAAGAAGGGTCTCGACACGAAATGTCACCCATTCCTTCACTCCATCGATGCTGCCTCACCCGCTGAGTTTCTCCAGCATTTTTGTCTACCTTCGATTTTTCCAGCATCTGCAGTTCTTTCTTAACCATTTATATGCAGGATGCATTGGTCCTGATCACTTCAATGCAAATGCCAGATATTAAGGAGATGGTAATATAACCTTATGTGTCTGTTGTACTTGGTCTTCAAGGATCTGGAGATGGACAGTGCTATTTAGTTTAGCTTAGTTTAGAGATACAGTGTGGAAACCGTCCCTTCGGCCCACCCAGTCCTCGCCGACTAGTGATCCCCGCACACTTACACTATCCTACACACATTAGGGACAAAGTAGAATTTTTACCAAGCCAATTAACCTGAAAACCTGTGGAGTGTGTGAGAAAACCAGAGATCCCAGAGAAAACCCACACAGGTCACAGGAAGAATGTACAAACTCTGTATAGACAGTACCAGTAGACAGGATGGAACCCGGGTCTCTTGCGCTTTAGGCAGCAACTCTACCGCTGCACCACCTTGCTGTTGGTTTAGTCTTTCGTCCACTTTATTCATGGTACACACTGTAACCACAGTGGCAGAACTGAATATTCAGTATGGTGGATAGAAGGCCAATCATGTGGGCTGCGTTTTTCCTGGAAGGTGTTGAGAGCTATTTGCATCCAGATAAAAATTATACTTCTGGCCTATTTACTGCAGATGATAGAAATGCATTTTGGTGTTAGGAGGTGAGTCATTTCCTGCATGGTACCTGTCTCAGCAAGACAGAGTATTTATAAAAATGATCTAACTACTATACTGGTCATTCCCAATAAGTTGTCGGTAGAGGAACTTAGCAAACATAATGTTATTGATTAGCAAAGGGGCAATGATTCGATGTTGTTGCATTTCTAGGTCCTTGTGTGACAGGAATATTACTTGTGTTTTGTCTTTTTTGTCTATACTTATATAATTTTGGTGACATTACAGCTAGTTCAAATTTTAGCCACTTAGATTTCAATATGTTCCCCCATTCAGACAATGTGCAGGTTGGGTAAGATTTTTAAGATCATCCATACGTAATTGTGTGCTGAATCTCCTTAAGGGCCTGCCTCACTTATGCAACTTTTTCGGCGACTGCCGGCACCCGTCATAGGTCATGACAGGTCGCCGAAACTTTTCAACATGTTGAAAATCCATCGGCGACCAGAACAAGGTACGACTCTTTGGTCGACTACTCACCCATGTCGCCAAGGTGTCGCCTTTATGGTCGTGAGTAGTCTCCTAGTCATCCAAAGATTTGTAGCGTCTTTCTGGTCGCTGCTGAATTTTCAACATGTCGAACATTTTCGGCGACCTATGACGGGTGCCGGCATTTGCCGAAAAAGTCGCGTAAGTGGGACAGGCCCTTTAATCTGCTCCTAGGTCTTATGATGGACACAAAATGCTGGAGTAACTCAGTGGGACAGGCAGCATCTCTAGAGAGAAGGAATACAATTAGATGCCTGGCATTCCTGGTGGTGCCATGATATATGTATGATGGAAATACATCATTCAAGGACAAGAGACAGAAATAGGTGAAATAAGTAAACAGTTGCCTCACTATACTAGTAAACTAGGTTATGCTGAATCACACTCATATCTCCTGTGGATTATTGTTGTCTTGCCTCGCCAGAGATTGGAAAAGTGTGAAACAATTGATGCTTCAGAAGAATTATCTGCATCAAAGCCAAATGTAATATTCCATGTGTGCATAAGTGTGCGGCAAACCATAATATAAAACCACTATGGTTGTTTAAACATGCAGCAAGAGAAGATTTACAACAGGACACACTGGCACACTCCAACCTTCTGCTCTTTGGTTTTCCAGCAAAACAATAGTTACATTTTTAAATGTGCATAACTGCTCTGAAACAGTCTCTATGTCTCCATCATAAGACCATACATTTGGTAGGAAGTTTCAAATTGCAATTCAGGAATATACTGTATGCCTTTCATGATCGGATTGGGATGATCTTAAAAATGTGCTGACAAGAGTCCAGGACATGCACATTCCTGTTAGAGTGAAGGGCAAGGCAGGTGGGCGTAAGGAAGCTTGGATAATGAGAGAAATCGACGCTCTGGTTAAGAATAAGAAGGGCAGATATAAACAGCTGGGATCAAGTGCAATGGAGGAATTTCGGGAACGGAGGAGGGCAACAAGAGGGCACGAGATCGCTCTGGCAGATAATATTAAGAATGATCATGAGGGATTTTAGAAGTATAAGGGAAAAAGGGTAACTAGAGAGCGAATAACGCCTCCCAGGAATCAAAGCAGTCACCTCTCTGTGAAGCCAGGTTCTTAATATTTTTATTCTGTTTTTTTATCGAGGAGAAAGACATAAGGAACAGGAGGCTTGGGGCAGTCAATGGAAGTGTCTTGAGGACAGTCAGTATTATGGTCGAAGAGGTGCTGATGTTCCTAAAGCATATGAAGGTAGACAGGTTCCCTGGGCCTCATCATATAGCAGATGAGGTCTCTGTGGAAAACTGGAGAGGAAATTGCAGGTGTTATAGGAAAGATGTTAAGCTGGAAAGGGTGCAGAGAAGCAAGTTGCCTGGACATAAGGGCCTGAGCTATAGGGAGAGGTTGAGCAGGCTAGGACATTGGAGTGCAGGAGAATCTGTGGTGATCTTGTAAAAATGTATAGGGTCATCAGTGGAATAGATAGGATTGATTTGTCGAATCTTTTACCCAGAGTAGGGGAATCAAGAACCAGGAGATATAGGTTTAAGGTGAGGGAGAAAGATTAAATAGGAACCTGAAGTGCACCTTTTTTTAAGCAAATGGTGTTAGGTACATGGAACAAGCTGCCGGAGGAGGCAGTTGAGGCAGGTACTATCACAACTTTAAAAAAACATTTGGACAGGGTCATGGATAGGATAGCAGTGGTGCAACGGCACAGCCTTACAGCGCCAGAGACCAGGGTTCGATCCCAACTACGGGTGCTGGGTACGATGTTTGTACGTTCTCCCTGTGACCACGTGGGTTTTTTCTGGGTGCTCCAGTTTCCTCCCACACTCCCAAGGCGTTCAGGTTTGTAGGTTAATTAGCTTCGGCAGAAAATTGTCAATTGTCACCAGTGTGTGTATGATAGTGTTAGTGCATGGGGTGATCATTGGTCGGCACAGACTCAGTGGGCAGAATGGCCTGTTTTCACACTGTATCTCTAAAATTCAAAGTCTAAAGATAGGTTTAGAGGGATATGGCCAAATACAGGCAGGTGGGACCAGTGTAGATGGGGCATTATTTGGCATGGGCAAGGTGGGCCGAAGGACCTGTTTCCATGGTGTTTGTGACCCTATGATCATTGGAAGTCCCAAAGTATTGTGTATCAAGGAATGGACCATTGACATGTGATTTATTCTCTTATGTAGGAAAATACATCAACCAGTTCTTCAAATACCAAGAAGTTAATCTCTTGCTTGGATAAATATTGACCAAGACGCTATATGATCAGTGTAGGAAAAAACTGCAGATGCTGGTTTAAACCTAAGATAGACACAAAATGCTGGAGTAACTCAGTGGGACAGGCAATGTCTCTGGAGAGAAGGAATGGGTGCCATTTTTGGTCGAGACCCTTCTTCAGGCTGAAGACATGTTGATTATGTATGTTGATTCAATAATGACATAGAACAGACAAGTGCTCTTCACAGAATGATTTCAGACAATAAGATCCCAGCTTTAATTATTCTCCCCATTATTTGTCGAGAACCTTGTCCAAATGTTTTTTTAATTGTTAATGTTTAGGAGAAAAGGGAGGAATTTATGGGGACGGGCTTTTTCACACAGAGTTGGTGGGTTTATGGTGGAGGCGAGTACAGATATGATGTTGGGGAGACACTTCCACTTGATGTTTCCACTGGTGGGAGAGTCTAGGACTAATAATAATATACTTTATTTTCATTGTAAATACATACAACAAAATTTCAGGCCGAGCGGAGCGCCAACGTATCAGATAAATAATGACAATGAAAACAGCAAAAACGGCAAGAAAAACGTCATCGTCAGAATGTGCAATATTTCACAGCATAGTGTTGTGGCAGTACAAAATATTGGCTATGGGGGCTGTGTGTTCAGTGCAGAGTTCAGAGTGGTGATGGCCTTGGGGTATAAACTGTTTGTTAATCTTGTGGTGTGTGATTTGATGGACCTGTAACTTTCCTGAGGGCAGAAGGGCAAACAAGTGATGTGTGGGATGAGATGAGTCCTTTAGGATGCGTGATGCCTCCGCAGGCAACGAGAGCTATAGATCTCTTCCAGGGCAAGGCAGGTGTGTGCTGGTGATCTTCTGGGCTGTATATTGATGACTCTCTGCGGAGCCTTCTTGTCAGCCACAGAACTGTTGCCGTACCACACCAGGATGCCACGTGTCAGGACACTCTCTGTGGAGCAACAGTAGAATGACACCAGCAGCTGTTGTGGCAAGTTGACTTTCCTGAGTGATCTTAGGAAGTAAAGCCGTTGTTGTGCCTTCTTTACCAGGGAGTGAGTGTTAGTTGACCACCTGAGATCTGCTGAGATGTGGGTGCCCAGGAACCTGAAACTGGAGACTCTGTCCACTCTTTCTCCGTTAATGTGCAGTGGGGGATGGTCACCCTGCTTCTACCTGAATCAATGATGAGCTCTTTTGTTTTTGTGGTATTGAGTGCTAAGTTGTTCTCTGAGCACCAGCCTATTAACCTCTGTACCTGCTCCCTGTAAGCTGACTCATCGCCCTCAGTGATCAGCCCCGCCACTGTTTTGTCGTCTGCAAATTTAATGATGGTGTTCATGCTGTGGGTTGATTTGCAGTCATAGGTATAGAGGGAGTAGTGGAGGGGGCTCAGCACACAGCCTTGTGGAGCTCCTCTGCTGAGTGACAGAGTGGGGGAAGTGGTGGGTCCCATCCTGACTGACTGCGGCCGGTCCGTTAGGAAGTCTTTAATCCAGAGGCAGATGTTGTATTTGAAGCCTAGGTCAGACAGCTTGGAGACCAGTCTACTGGGTACGATTGTGTTGAATGCAGAGCTGTAATCCACAACTAGCAGTCATGTTTTGAGAGGTGGGGGACAATACCCCCCCCACCCCCCCCCCCGCCAAGTTTTGAAATTCGGATTTTGAAATTTGGTGAAAAGAAATCTATTAAAATCTCCACTTTCCGTGAGACAGTGGAGTGTCTCTGTTAAGCGCTTGTTCAATGTCTCTATTAACATTGTATTAACACGATGTGTCACCAATTGTATTTTGACCTTCAAGTATTACTGAAGGTATTCATGGATAAATTTCTTAAAGCTATCTGATGCGGGTACAATTCCCATTTGAACTAATTGGATGTATTGGTGGATGGGAAAGATTTAAACGGGTATCGGATTTAAATGGGTCAGGTCATTAAGGGCTCCAGTCGAACGGGTTTCCTGGCTGGCTTGCAGGTAGGTCCATCATTCAGATCACTCACGTTATTTAGTATTTTTTCCCATCTCTCTCTCTCTCTCCCCCCTCCAAGGTTGGTTCTTCTGTTTGCCTTTATTTGCTTCAGATTTATTTGTTTAATTGTTATTAATCACATTGTAGCTTTTGAAAGATTCAAGCGTGTATCAGGTGCTTTATAAGGGCTGAATCAGCCCGTTCGCAAGGCATTTCATCGCCCGGCGTGGCTTAAAATCAATCTGCTACATCAAGGCGATCGAGGCTCCCAATGTTGAAGCTCCCGCCAGCCGATTTTAAGCTGCGCCAGGCGATGAAAGGTCCCGCGAACGGGCCAATTCAAGCCCCACGATTCAGAGCGGACGAAGCTGCTGTTGCTGGAATTTGGAGTCGGTCACCAACCAGGCCAGCTCCCGAAGTTACCGTCCACAGGGCCCATGGCCGAAGCCTCCAAAGCCTCGCGTGTGTGTGTGTTTGTGTGCGCATGCGCGCGCGTGTGTGTGTTTGTGCGTGCGCGCGGGAACCCAATAATTGTGTCCCCCCCCATGTTTTGATAGCGGTTTCTGCCCCTGCGCATGCTCCCCGTTGTTCTAGGTGTAGCAGTACATTATGGAGGGCAGTGGCAATGGCATCATCTGTTGATCTGTTTGCTCTGTACACATATTGTTGTGGATCCACGATTGATGGGAGAGCAACCTTGATGTGCTTAAGGACCAATCTCTCCAGGAACTTCATGATTATTGGTGTTAGTGCAACCGGCCTGTGGTCGTTGAGGCAGGTTATGGCTGTCTGCTTCGGAACTGGCACTATTTCCGATATTTTTAGGCAAGTGGGGACCATGCATTGTGCCAGGGATTGATTGGAGGTTTTTGTAAATACGTCAGTTAACTCATCAGCACAATCTCTGCGAACCCGTCCTGGGACTCCGTCTGGACCGGCTGCCTTCCGTATGTTAACATAGCGGAGTGTGTGTGTGACACCAGCAGTGTGTATGATGAGTGTCTGGCTGTTGGGTCTTGGAGCTGGAGTAGTGGGCATGACCGTCTCTCTCCTCTCATGGTGGCCAAAGAATCGGTTGAGCTGTTCTGCCAGAGAGGCACTGTTGCTGCTGGATGAGTTGGTATTGTTTTTGTAGTTGGTGATGTGCCGTATACCTTGCCATACGCGACGGGAGTCTGTGTTGTTGAAGTGAATCTCAATCCTTCGCTTATTGGCTGTTTTGACGTTCCTGATGCCCCTCTTCAGGTCGGATCTGGCCACACTGTACAGCTCTGTGTTGCCAGACTGAAAACCTATATTGCAGGCTTTTAGAAGGAGTCAGACGCCTTTGGTCATCCATGGTTTGTTGTTGGGAGGGATACGGATGCTTTTAGTGTTAGTGACATTGTCTACACAGCTTTCTATGTAAACTAGTACAGTGGAGATGTAGGTGTCAATGTCCTCGTCCTCAAACAAGTCCCAGTCAGTTTGGTTAAAGCAGTCCTTTAATTGCCCAGAAGCTCCCTCAGGTCACACTTGAATGTCCCGAGCAGCTGGTTTGATCTATATGCTGGAGTTAAAAATAGGGAGATGTGGTCAGATTGGCCCAGATCTGACCACTATGACTACAGGTCATAGTCTCACGATTAAAGAATGTTCCGTTAGGAAGGAAATGAGGAGGAAATATCTTTAGCCAGAGGGTGGTGAATCTGTGGAATTCTTTGCCACAGTAGGTTGTGGAGGCCAAGTCATTGAATATTTTTAAGGCAGAGATAGATAGATTCTTAATTAAAACAGGTGTCAGGGTTTATGGGGAGAAGGCAGGAAAATGGGGTTAGGAGGGAGTTAAGCGGCCTTTTCACGGGGCGACTTGACGCAAGAGTAAACCAGAGTTTAACATCGTGGGAACCTCGTGCGATAACAGTACGGCATTCGTGGACCACCGTGGACCACCGTAGCGCTAACGGCAGGTAGTCGTGAAACTTGGTCACTCGGGAGAAAATTCAAGAAAGTTTGAATTTCTCCAAGAGTGACTTGTACACTTGTGGTTGAGCATTGCAACATTATATGAACGTAGTGGCCAGTGCGATATCCGTAATAACTCTTGCGGGTACCGTGGGAACTCCTGCGAACGGTGAACCCGGAAGCTGGACAGAGGGGACAGAAGGTGAGTAAAAATTATCTTCTGTGGGATTGAATTTAAAAAATAAATAAAAATAAAGATTTGCATCTGCATATGGACATCAACTTATTCATGTTAATGAGATTCAAGAAAATAACTATAATCTTTAAAAGGGACTTTAAAAGGGACTTTACTGAAAGGTTACGCATTTTTATGGTCCGTGAGAAATTTTTCACATGTACTTCTTTGAGAGATACAGGTCGGAGTCCTCGGGTCCAGGGGTCCGGAACGCTACCAATCAATGTTGTACAGAGACCCGTGTAAGGAATGAACTGCACATGCTGGTTTAAACCGAAGACAGACACAAAAAGCTGGAGTAACTCAGCGAGTCAAGCAGCATCTCTGGAGAAAAAAAGCTGATGTTTCGGGACGAGACACATCTTCAGACTCAATTCCGATTAGGCTGTCTGAAGAAGGGCTCCGATTCGAATCGTCACCTATTCTTTTTCTCCAGAGATGCTGCCTGACCCGCTGACTTACTCCAGCTTTTTATGTTTTTCTTCCCAGATCTGACTTACCTGCTGAGTTACACCAACATTTTGTGTCCTTCTTTGCGTATTAACCAGCATTAACCAGCATCTGCAGTTCCTTTAGACAGTACCTAACTTCAGATTTTAGAGATATAGCGCGTGGGAACTCCTGCGAACGGTAAACCCGGAAGCTGGACAGAGGGGACAGAAGGTGAGTAAAAATATCGACAAGGGAACATGTGTCTTTCGAGGACGTCCCACCTAATTGTCATTGTTGGATAATCTTTTTAACAGGAACACTTGCAGAGATGGCTCCCAGAAAATCTCAAAGAAAGGGGGTAAAGCGTGTCAGAGATGTTTTTGCCATGTTGCGCTATTCAGTTTCTATATTGTTTCAGTTTCTATATCTATATTGTTGCTCTATTCAGTTTCCCAGGGGGTCGGGACGGGACTGGAGTTGGGAGGGAAAGGTGGGGGAGTCGAGGGAGAGGAGGGGGAGACAGATGGGGGTGTCTTCATTTACTGGCGGCGGGTGTCTGTCACTGAAACAGGCAGGTGAGATTTCACATCCACCTTGTGTGTGCCTCTCTCTCTCTCTCCCTCCCTCTTACACAGGCTGAGAGACTCTGCCTCTGTGAGTGTACGTCTCTTTCTCCCCCTCTCCCACACACAGTAAGACCGAGGTACTGTGCTCAGTCCATCTGTGTCTCCCACATACACAGTAAAATATGTCTCCAAATGAGCCAATTCAACCAAGGGAGGATATATATAGTGTGTGAAAAAAAAAGTTACATCATTTGTGTCACGTGTAGTTCACGATGTTCATTCAAGATTTAACGCGAAAGCTCGGGAAACGGACAAGTCACTCGCACAAATAACAGAAATGCCGAGTACCGTGGGAACTCTTTATCTACCCCCGTTATATCGTGCGAGACTCGTGCTGGACCACGACCTCTTCACTCTGGTGACATCTTGCGTCAACTCGCCCCGTGAAAAGGCCCCATTATAGATCAGCCATGATTGAATGGCAGAGTAGACGGGCCAAATTTCCTAATTCTGCTCCTACTCCACTTATGACTTGGATGGGTTCATGGATGAGAGGGGTGTGGTGTAGGCTCATGGGTCTGGCTCAGGGGGAGGAGCACCTTGGCCAACATTGCTGTGTTGATTTTGTTGTACCACATCTACACTCACCATTTGAGACAGTACTCAATCTGTTGATCATATCTGGAAAAAAAATGTCTAACTACCTCCCCCTTACTATCCCATCACTGAGTTCCCCACCATTCATTCTGCATGTTGTCAGCATTGAGCAGCTCAACATTTAGTCATTCTGTATTGAATAACTTACCTCCAAAATTCCCAGTGCCTTTCACTGGACAATAACACACTGCCTTGAAGGAATGAAGTTGCAAGAAGTCACCAGGTGCATAACACTGTCCAGGTAAAGCAACATGGCTGATTGGCACTAAATCTACCAATATTCATTTGTTTCATAGTCAGTGTAGCAGGATTGCTATGTCTACCATCTATAACATGTGTTACTGAAACTTAGGGGTTCTTTGATAGTGACTCCCGACTCCTTCATAACTCAGCGGGGCTGGCTGCATCTCTGGAGAGAAGGAACATGTGATGTTTCGGGTCAAGACCCTTCTTCACGAAGGATAGATGGGAAAAGTATTTGATGAATACACATAATTGTTCTATTAATGCAAGACATAATTTAATTCAATTCAAATTATTACATAGACTATATTATTCAAAAACGAGGTTGAATAAATTTTATCCAAACGTCTCTCCCAGATGCGATAAATGTTTGTTTCAAAACGCTAATATAACACATTCATTTGTAGGATGTACAAAGTTGAATAAATTTTGGAGTGATATATTTGATATATTTACAAAGCTCTTCAAGTCAAGAATAGAACCCAAAATGGAATGGATTATATTTGGAATAATAGGAGAAGATACCAATTTAAATAAAGACCAAAATGTTTTTTTTAATTATGGGTTAATAATTGGAAAGAAATTGATACTTAAATTTTGGAAAAATACAACCATACCAACTGTTAAAATGTGGATTAGGAATATGATGGACATAGCACGCCTTGAAGAAATGAGACTCCGACTAATAGATAAATATGACCAATTCTTAAGGAGTTGGTCTCCTTTCATCGACTTTTTGGAATCATGTGATGCAGCGGTACCATAAGGATTGCTGATTTCAGTTCATGACGTGGATAGATCTACATCTCCGAATACAGATTTGAAAAATTCTCTTTTAAGGGGCCTTCTCTTCTATTTCTACTTTCCACCTTTTCTTTTTTTATTTAAATTTTTTTTTTTATATACACACTTCACGTTTTTCTACTCTCTACCATCTATTTTTCCACTTTTTCCCCTTTCTATTGTTTTCTTTTTCTTGTCTTGCTTACTTCCTTCTCATAACATAAAACTAGAGGTTGTACATAGAATGGATTACGGTATGACATAGTTGGCACCTAAAATTAGGTGCCACTGTATTGTTTTGTATTGTATTAACTTCTAATAAAATAAACAAATTTTTTAAAAAAAGAAGAAAAAAAGACCCTTCTTCAGACTCAATATGACTGAATAAGGGTCTCCACCTGAAATGCCACCCATTCCTTCTCTCCAGAGATGCTGCCAGCCCTGCTGAGTTACTGCAGCATTTTGTGTCTATCTTCAGTGTAAATCAGCATCTGCAGTTCCTTCCTACACACTTCAACAATGGAACTATTAGAACAGTTTGAGAAGTGAACACAGATGATGTACAACCCAAAAAGCAAACCATTAAAATGAGTAATCTCATGGACTAAGGAAGAAGTGCAGTTTTTTGTGGGAATCATTGGGATCCCCTGCCCTCACAGTCAATACTGTATCTCAATAATGCCATACTACAGATTTACATTGGTGTAGAAAGTGCTCAATTTGATTCCTCGTCATGGTCTGTTATCACCTGGCCATGAACACCTAGTTGTCACTGAAGCTCTAAGGCTGCCTTGTCTAGAAAACCAGTCAACACCAATTTGATGTGATCCATTTATTTAATTACGATTAAAGCACAACGTACGTGTGCTATAACTCCAGGATAAGCGCTCAACTAAGAAAACCAAGCCCAAAGTATTATCTGACAATCCTAACCAAATGTACCAACTTACAATAAATAACTCCATATGCAAAAAACAGCTACTTACATATTAACAAGCTGTTAAAATAAAACCAAGTTGTGTAGATGCAGGTATATCATTGGAGTTATCAAGTGGGTACCTCGCTTCACTGGTGTTTCATTGAATTAGGCCGACAACACCTTGGGAAGGCTCACCCATTAGTTCTGACATCCTAGACCTAGACCAAGACCAACCTCAACCCCCTTGCCCTCCAAATATGGACGTTATCGATCTCACTAAGAAACCACTACATTAAATCCTCTCATCACTGCAAGAGAAACCAGGTATTCACTGGACCATGTTCCCGAGTAGAACAGAAAACCATCCCACGAAGTTAGCAGCTTTCGCGTTTTTGTTGACAAGCCAGATATTCATTCACAAACACAGCCAATGCTCAATCAGTAATTCGCTGCTTCCTGGTATTGGTTCAACATGAGGCATTTTATTTCTATCCATCCACTCGCCACAGCTGTTTCAGATGCCACAGACCCTTTATCACAATTATTAGGACTGCCAAGTATTCCAATGCTGCCAAACAGCTCCGCCAATTAATATTTCTTTGCTGGAAGCTTGAATGATGTAGGATGGTAAATTAGTGCAATTAGAAAGGCCCGGTTATGGAAGTGCTTGCTGGTTGCTTGCCTTGTTATAAGCAACATGATAAAGAAAAGGAAGAGTCAAGGATTAACCTCAGATCCTACTCCATTTTGTTTCCTTTTTCTGTTCGGCAAAATGAGTGTGTTTCAATGTCACTGTAAAGCGTAGACTTTTGGGAATATTACTTGGGCAATGTCAAACTGAAAGCAGCTTGTTTAGTTCATTTGGATAACTTGGAGAACTTGAGAACAGCTGTATGCTCAGCAGGCTCATTGTCATTCACTATGTGCCAATAATCGTGAAAAGACTCAGTACTCAAAGCATTTTATCTATCAATCAATCTCTTTCTATTATATACTGACAGTATGATCTCATGAAATGAAATAATTTGCATTTGTACTGCTAGTGAAACAATCTGAAACTGTAAACCCAGTTGAGGGACAGGGTAACACAGGAGCCAAGTTACTCATTGTATGATCCACAAAAGGTTAATGTAATTTTTTTTTCATTCTTATGATACCTATTGATATATTGATCAAGTTGACAGAAGAATACGAAAGGGTGTAAATGCAAATCATTTTCAGTGCCATCGACATTGGTGATGCACTTCAACTCCCCCTCCCATTCCGAATCCAATCTTTCTATCCTGGGCCTCCTCCATGACCAGAGTGAGTCCCACTGTAAATTGGAGGAGCAGCACCTCATATTTTGCTTGGGTAGTTTGCACCCCAGTGGTATGAACATTGACTTCTCTAATTTCAGGTAGTCCTTGCTTTCTCCCTCCTTCCCCTCCCCTTCCCAGCTCTCCCACAGCCCACTGTCTCCGCCTCTTCCTTGGTGGGTCTATGGAACAAGGAAAGGGCCAGAAGGATGAGGGTGAAATGCAGGCAAATGGGATTAACTAAGATGGGCCACCTTGTGGCACCTTGATCAACATGGACGTTGGGCCAAAGGACCTGTTTCCGTGCTCCAACTTCAAGTAACCCTTGTTTCCCTCTCTCCGCATCCCTTCCCCTTCATAGTTCTCTGACGAGTCTGACTGTCCCCCTGATTAAAATTTCTATCTGTATGCTTCGTTGTCACCTTGTCCTAGCTAACAATGATCTATTCTACATTGTCTTTGAACTCCATTTCCTTTGATGCCTCATTTTCACACCTTACCCTTTCTTATCTCTGTCTCCTTCTCCCCTGAATCTCAGTCTGAAGAAGGATCTCAACCCGAAATGTCACCCATTCCTTCTCTCCAGAGAAGCTGCCTGTCCCAGCATTTTGTTTAAGAATGAACTGCAGATGCTGGAAAATTGAAGGTAGACAAAAGTGCTGGAGAAACGTAGACAAGATGTCCCAGCATTTTGTGTCTGTCACTACATTTGACATGAGCTATGGGTGTTAGTATAATCTCATCAGTATTATTAAAGTCTTGTACGTCCTCTTGAACTACATTGTAAAAATACAATTTGTTCCTCTCCGCTCTCCTCAAATGTGTCATTTTAATACTGTCCCCTGTGTCAGACTGCTGAAACGCACTGTTCAGATACATTTGTTTAAGATGATTTTGGTCACTGGAGTCCTGGGGCTGACGTACAAAAGGTACAAAGATACCATTTGTACTTCTGCCCCAGGACTACAGTGACCAAAATCACATTTGGCAACTTTTGTGATTCTAACCATGGCAAATTATCTCTCTAGCGCCTCTGCTAATTTTGGCATGAGTAATCTCAGCCTTATTTTCTATCTTTTTCTAATTATTATTCATCTCTATGTGGACTGAACTTTTATGATTCCTAACATCTCTACGCAGCCAACATAATCCCAGCAAAGAGCTTATGTTCCTGCACCCACTTCATTAACAGGAGTCCACAGCGGATCTATCGCTAGGATTCTGTGCACCTTCATGTTTCTGTTCAGTGTTATCGTATTCAAGCGTAGGATCAGCTTCCATATGTATGCTGATGACATCCAGCTCTATCACTCCAGCAGTTTCCTTGACCTCCTGACCATGTCTGTGCCATCAGACGGTCTGTTCAACATCATTTTATGAACCACAACATCTTTCAACTGAGCATGTGGAGGGACCAAGAGCATTTCTTTCAACTCTTGTTGAAAATTGAATCATTAATTCAACCCTGAAGCTGTATGCATCTTAAAATACTATTCGGAGATTAAAATGCCCTTTTGTGAGATTGTAAGTGTCAACTTTATTGATGTGATTATCGACAATGGCAACTTCATGTACTAAATCTAACAGAGAATGTTTTACTCGTTCTACCAAGTGACAAGGTGCTGAGCCTGAGGGTGCCCCTTCTACATGATTCATCAGTGTCTCGACACAAATTGCTTGTAATTAAGGCTAATTAAAGAAAGATATTACCATTTTATAGACTTAAGACACTTATAACATCAAGTAAATGCGATTCAAAATCGAGAATTTTTTTAAGTAAAATAATTTTAATATTATAAACCGCAAGCACGATTTTACAATTAATATGCACAGTGTTAAAATGAAAAGATAATGTTAGCAGTGATGCTTTCATTGGGGACACCGAGGTCTGCTTTGAAGTACCAAAATGAAAGGTTCAAGTTTCTGTAAAGGTTTTTAAAGGTCTACCAAATGTCTACGTCAAGTCCAGCAGAAGTTCCACAAAATCTATCGCCATCTTCCTATTGAATGTTCTCATGGTGGTAGATGATGATTGTCACAACCTTGAAACGTCAGGCTGAAATATAGGATATTGACAATGCTGCTGTAGATTTACACCAGGATGTAAATTGAACATAATTCTGCTCTTGTAAAGCTCTGGATTAATAGTGAACGAGTCAGCAGATTAACAAAGTAATAATTCATACAAATATCAAAATGGTTTGAAGAGCAATAGTGAGTGAAATCCCCCTTCCCCAGGCAACTGTGACTAATGAGCTGAGCTGAAGGCTAAAATGCCTGTAATGCCCTGTTCAACAATGGTCTTCACTGAGAAGGTTCAGCTTTAGACCTGGTGGTTTAGAGCATGGATTACATGTCTTCATGCAATTGTAAAATGGATTTCTCTGGCAAATATGTTTGAGGAGGGTGTGACATGGTTCCTGATGATGACAAAGATCAAAAGCTTATATGAGCAAGGCCAAGTATAATGACTGGTACTGTTCCAATATCAGAGTTGTTGCACACTAAATATCTTATCCACTGTACCTCTGATGGATGAAAGTTTTGCGGGGCAGACCATATAGACTAATAGACTATAGAGACTACGTCCTCATCAACCTTTTTGATTACTTCTTCACAAAACTCAATCAAATTCATGAAATATCATCTGCAGGCACAAAACCATGTTGACTATCCCTAAGTCTGAAGAAGGGACCCCAAACATCACCCATCCCTTCTCTCCAGAGATGCTGCCTGTCATGAGTTACTCTAGCTTTTTGTGTCCATCTTCAGTTTAAACCAGAATCTGCAGTTCCTTCCTACACATGCCTAATCAACCCCAGCCTTTCAAAATGTAGGTATATCTTATTCCTCAGAATCCATGCCAGTAACTTTCCTACCACCAATGATAGGCTTACTGGTCCATTGTTCCAGGGTTTTCTTCTCAACACTTCTTAAATAGACACCAGTTGCACTACAGTCTTCCACACCTCTCCAGTGTCTAATGGTGATTCATATATCTCAGGCACGACACCTACAATTTTCTCTCTACCATGTCCACTCCACAGTGGCCTTGGATATATTGGATCAGGCTCAGGAGATTTATCTACCTTCAGAAGACTTGGGCCATTCAGCACCTCCTCTATAGCAATGTGGACTCCTCTCAAGATACATCCATTGATTTTCCCAATTTCCCTAGACATGATCTAAAAAAAAAACTCTACAGCTCATGGCATGTGGAAAGCACAGATAGAGGAAAAGCAAAAGCTTTAATTGAGCTAAATATATATATTGATTCACATAGAATTTCTGCTTTGGTTGGATTTGAAATATTTTGTCAAAATTGAGCTTGAAATTGGGCTGCTTTTCCAAGGACATATTCTGCTCTTACATTTACTTCCATATCACTAACCTTCCATGTATCCATTCAGTAGAACCAGGCTACCTGACACAACCCCTTCGAGAAGCCTTCTGCACTCATGCAGAACTCACAGACTTCATTAACTTCACTATTAATTTCCATCCTACATTCAAGTTCACTTGGGCCAGCATCGCCACCTCCCTCCCCTTACTTGATCTCACAGTCTCCATCACAGGAGATAGATTATTGATTGGCATGCATTATACCTGTAAACCTACTGTCTCCCACAGCTTTCCAGACTACACATTTTCCCAACCCTGCTTCCTGCAAAGACTCTATCCCAATTCCTCCATCTACACCTCATTTGGGCCCAAGATGTTCCAAACCAGGCCTCATTCTTTAGGGAATGGGGGTTCCCCTCACCCATCATAGATGAGGCCCTCGCTCGTGTCTCCTCAGTATCCCACAGCTCTGCTCTTGTTCTCCTTCCCATCAGTTACATCAGGGACAGAGTCCCCCTAGTCCTCACCTTGCACCCCATCAGCCATCTCTCATACAGCACATAATCCTCTGACACTTTCGCCACCTCCAATGGGATCCCAACACTGGTCTTATCTTCCCATCTCCACCCCTTTCCGCCTTCAGCAGCGGCCGTTCCCTCCGCAACTCCCTGGTTAACTCATCCCTTTCCACACAAACCAGCCCTTCCCCAGGTACTTGTGTCTGCAACTTCAGGAGATGCAACACCTGTCCCTATACCTCATCCCTCGATTCCATTCAAGGACCCCGACAGTCCTTTCAGGTCAGGCAGAGGTTCACTTGCACCTCCTCCAAACTTATCTACTGTATCCGCTGTTCCAGGTGTGAACTCCTGTATATCAGCAAGACCAAGCGCAGACTCAACGATCGTTTCGCTGAACACCTCCGTTCAGTCCGCCTCGGCCTACCTGATCTCCCTGTTGCTAAACAAATAGTGGTGCAGTGGTAGAGTTGATGCCTGACAGTGCTTGCAATGCTGGAGATCTGGGTTCGATCCTGACTACAGGTGCTGTCTGTATGGAGTTTCAATGTTCTCCCCGTGACCGCGTGGGTTTTCTCCGAGATTTACAGTTTCCTCCCACACTCCAATGAGGTACATGTATGTAGGTTAATTGGCTTGGTATAAGTGTAAATTGTCTCTATTGTCTGTAGGATAGTGTTGGTGTGCAGGGATTGCGGGTCAGTGCAGACCCGGTGGGCCGAAGAGCTTGTTTCCTGCTGTATCTCTAAACTAAATTAAACTAAACTAAACCCAATGGTATGAATATTGATTTCTCTAACTTTAAGTAACACTTGCTTTCCCATTCTCTCTGTCCCTCCCCCATCCTAGTTCTCCGACTGTTCCACTTCAAATAGATTTAGATTTTTGGCACTAATTTGGATGAACACAAAATGACGTATATTAAAAGTTTCGGAATTATATTTTTATCTACATGGGAATTATATTTCCTGAGGAGGAATGTACTTGTGACAGAGAGAGTGCAGTGATGATTTATTAGGTTGATCTTGGTCATGTGGGAAAACATTAAGCAAATTGTGTTGGAGCCTAGAGTCTAGAGTTCAGGTGAATGAGAAGTGACCCATTGAAATGTCTAACATTATGAGAGGCGTTGACAAAATGGTGAGTTGATGTTTCTCCTGGCTAAAGCGACAGGAAGCAGGTGTCACAATCTAAAATTAAGAATGGCGATTTAGATGCTTAAATATATGTCTCTGAAGTGGCCTGACATTTTAAACAGTTTGACTAGACCATGAGGGCTGTGGAGGATGGATGGGTGAGTCCGTTCAGCACAGGCATTAATAGTTTCGATATTAAGGGAATTCAGCAAAATATAGTGTTCATGCCATGGTGTTATAGAATGGTGGTGCAGGCATGATGGGTCAAATGGATTAATAGAAACATAGAAACATAGAAAATAGGTGCAGGAGTAGGCCATTCAGCCCTTCGAGCCTGCACCGCCATTCAATATGACCATGGCTGATCATCCAACTCAGTATCCTGTACCTGCCTTCTCTCCATACCCCCTGATCCCTTTAGCCACAAGGGCCACATCTAACTCCCTCTTAAATATAGCCAATGAACTGGCCTCAACTACCTTCTGTGGCAGAGAATTCCAGAGATTTACCGTTCTCTGTGTGAAAAATGTTTTTCTCATCTCGGTCCTAAAAGATTTCCCCCTTATCCTTAAACTGTGACCCCTTGTTCTGGACTTCCCCAACATCGGGAGCAATCTTCCTGCATCTAGCTTGTCCAACCCCTAAAGAATTTGTAAGTTTCTATAAGTACCCCCCTCAATCTTCTAAATTCTAGCGAGTACAAACCAAGTCTATCCAGTCTTTCTTCATATGAAAGTCCTGACATCCCAGCAATCAGTCTGGTGAACCTTCTCTGTACTCCCTCTATGGCAAGAATGTCTTTCCTCAGATTAGGAGACCAAAACTGTACGCGATACTCCAGGTGTGGTCTCACCAAGACCCTGTACAGCTGATTCCTTCTACATCTTTGATGTTCTAATGTTAATTGACCTGTCAACACCAACCTGGTTACAGGACAGCTACACATTCCATAGAGAAACAGCTGATATCATCCATTTGCAGTTCAGGTTGATTCAGGTTTCTGCTCATGCACAGTCATGTGTGAAAGTGTGAAATCACCTGGAGGTCAGATGCCAGCTAATCACACCTCCGCTATCACTACTCTACTCCATTGTGCCCAGCAACAGAGAATTGAAATGTTGGAGAAAGGCTCCAAAAATCTTTCACTACAGTCCTTGGGCTTTATGCAAAGGGCTGGCTGGCACACACGTGGTTTACTTTAGTTTAGTTTATTAGTTTCGAGATACAACGCGGAAACAGGTTCTTCAGTCCAAGCCAACCACCAATGCGATATGATACGACACGACATGCACTATACGATAGAACTTTATTTATCCCAGGAGGGAAATTGATCTGCCTACAAACACAAACGCACAAAATACATGAAACATGAAATTAAAATGTTGAGTGGAAAATGCGATTGGGGATGTGCAAAGATTGGGGAGGGGAGGGAGGTGGGGTAGTCAGTCTCATTCCCAGTCTACCACACGACAGAAGGGGAAGAGTTGTACAGTTTGATAGCCATAGGGAAGAAGGATCTTCTGTGGCATTCTGTGCTGCATCTTGGTGGAACCAGTCTGTTGCTGAAGGTGCTCCTCAAGTTGACCAGTGAGTCATGGAGGGGGTGAGCTGGATTGTCCAGGATGCTCTGCAGTTTGAGGAGCATCCTCCCCTCCAAGACCATCCCCCATGGATCTAATTCCGCCCCCAGGACGGAGCCAGCCTTCCTGATGAGTTTGTTGATCGTGTTGGTGTCCGCGGCCTTCGCCCTGCTGCCCCAGCACACGGCAGCGAAGAAGATGGCACTGGCTGCCACCGATTGGTAGAAGATCTGCAGCATCTGACTGCAGACCTTGAAGGAGCGGAGCCGTGTCACAATGTACAGCCGGCGCAGCCCTTCTTGTACAGCGTTCCTGGACCATCCCTGCACATTAACACAACCCCACACACACAAGGGAAAATTTACATTTATATCTAGCCAATTATCCGACAACCTGAATGTCTTTGGAGTGTGGGAGGAAACCGAAGGTCTTGAGTACAAACCCCGTACAGATAGCACCTGCAGTGAGGATCAAACCCGGGTCTCTGGCACTGTAACGCCGCAACTCTACCGATGTGCTACCTTGCCATGCAACAATTGAAATCTGAACTGTACTGGGGGTGGAGTGGGATTCATGGGTGGCCCTTTGCTTGCTGGAAAGGGGAATGTGGCAGGCTGGCACCATGGGCTGTGAGTCTGGGCATACTTACAGAAGTACAATTCTGCCCATTGTATTCTGACATTGAATTTTTAAGACAGCTTCATTGAACAAAACTTCTGTGGTAAATTAATTTCAGCTGCCGGATTGATTGATTTATTGATCAATTGATTGATTGATTGAACGATCTATTGATGAAAATGATTGAATTGATTGATGCAGCAGGGAAACAGGCACTTTGGACCACTGAATCCACACCAACCATCGATCACCCATTCACACTAGTTCTGTATTATCCCACTTTCTCATTCACTCCCTATGCACAAGGGTCCATTTGTAGATGCAAACTAACCTACAAAACCGCACGACTTTGGGATGTGGAAGGAAACCAAAGTGCCCAGAGCAAACCCATGTAGTCACATGGAGAAAGTACAAACTCCACACACAAACAACACCTGAGGCCAGGGCCGAACTCAGGTCTCTGGCACTCTGAGGCAGCAATACTACCGGGCAAATAAAAAGAAGCAGTTACCTGCTACTACTCTGTTAGATTGCAAGGGGAAAGTCCGCACATTTACAAATCTGATCTAACATAGCCAGAGCGATTTTGTAGTTGATCAAGGCAGGAAGAATGCGTTGAAATACCAAGCAAATCATCTTGGGGAGCAGGGTGCAGGAACAGCTACCTCAACCAAAGCCAAACCCAAATGTTTAGGCAGAATATCAGACCTGACTAGGCTGTCATTTTTAGATACATACAAAATGCTGGAGTAACTCAGCGGGACAGGCAGCATCTCTGCGTGATGTTTCGGGTTGAGACCCTTCTTCAGACTGAGAGTCAGGGGAGAGGGAGTCTAGAGATATGGAAGGGTAAGGTGTGGAAATAACAGATCAAAGCAGATGTTGATAAGGAAATGTAGAATGTAGGTTTATTGTTAGCGGGGGGGGGGGGGGGTGGGAGGGGGGGGGGGGGAAGGTGACAACATGGCATACAAACAGAAATATTTAATCAGTAGGTCAGTGAAACGGATGACTTCCTTGTTTAGAGATACAGCGTGGAAAATTCTGCCCTTCTGCTCACTAAGCCAGTGCTGACAAATGATTTCCCCGTACACTAGTTCTATCCTATATACCAGGGACAATTTACAGAAGCCAATTAACCTTCAAATCTGCACATCTTTGGAATATGGGAGGAAACCGGAGCACCCAGAGAAAACCCACGTGGTTACAGGGAGAACATACAAACTCCGCTACATTGACAAATGCATCGGTGCAACCTCCTGCACCCATGAAGAACTCATGGACTTCACTAACTTCACCACCAATTTCCATCCTGCACTAACTTCACCACCAATTTCCATCCTGCACTAACATTCACTTATGATCTTGGGATGAAAAGGGAATAATGTTTAGTGCAAGGTAACCCAGCAATAAATGTATTTGTAATCCATATCTTTAGATTCTGGAGTAGTTCCTGAGGATTGGAGGGTAGCTAATGTAACCCCACTTTTTAAAAAGGGAGGGAGAGAGAAAACGGGGAATTACAGACCAGTTAGTCTAACGTCGGTGGTGGGGAAACTGCTAGAATCAGTTATTAAAGATGGGATAGCAGCACATTTGGAAAGTGGTGAAATCATTGGACAAAGTCAGCATGGATTTATGAAAGGTAAATCATGTCTGACGAATCTTATAGAATTTTTCGAGGATGTAACTAGTAGAGTGGATAAGGGAGAACCAGTAGATGTGTTATATCTGGACTTTCAGAAGGCTTTCGACAAGGTCCCACATAAGAGATTAGTATACAAACTTAAAGCACACGGTATTGGGGGTTCAGTATTGATGTGGATAGAGAACTGGCTGGCAGACAGGAAGCAAAGAGTAGGAGTAAACGGGTCCTTTTCACAATGGCAGGCAGTGACTAGTGGGGTACCGCAAGGCTCAGTGCTGAGACCCCAGCTATTTACGATATACATTAATGATTTGGACGAGGGAATTGAATGCAACATCTCCAAATTTGCGGATGACACGAAGTTGGGGGGCAGTGTTAGCTGTGTGGAGGATGCTAGGAGGCTGCAAGGTGACTTGGATAGGCTGGGTGAGTGGGCAAATGCATGGCAGATGCAGTATAATGTGGATAAATGTGAGGTTATCCACTTTGGTGGCAAAAACAGGAAAGTAGACTATTATCTGAATGGTGGCCGATTAGGAAAGGGGGAGATGCAACGAGACCTGGGTGTCATGGTACACCAATCATTAAAAGTAGGCATTCAGGTGCAGCAGGCAGTGAAGAAGGCAAATGGTATGTTAGCTTTCATAGCAAAAGGATTTGAGTATAGGAGCAGGGAGGTTCTACTGCAGTTGTACAGGGTCTTGGTGAGACCACACCTGGAGTACTGCGTACAGTTTTGGTCTCCTAATCTGAGGAAGGACATTCTTGCCATAGAGGGAGTACAGAGAAGGTTCACCAGACTGATTCCTGGGATGTCAGGACTTTCATATGAAGAAAGACTGGATAGACTCGGTTTGTACTTGCTAGAATTTAGAAGATTGAGGGGGGTACTTATAGAAACTTACAAAATTCTTAAGAGGTTGGACAGGCTAGATGCAGGAAGATTGTTCCCGATGTTGGGGAAGTCCAGAACAAGGGGGTCACAGTTTAATAATAAGGGGGAAACCTTTTAGGACCGAGATGAGGAAAACATTTTTCACACAGAGTGGTGAATCTCTGGAATTCTCTGCCACAGAAGTTAGTTGAGGCCAGTTCATTGGCTATATTTAAGAGGGAGTTAGATGTGGCCCTTGTGGCTAAATGGATCAGGGGGTATGGAGAGAAGGCAGGTACAGGATACTGTGTTGGATGATCAGCCATGATCATATTGAATGGCGGTGCAGGCTCGAAGGGCCGAATGGCCTACTCCTGCACCTATTTTCTATGTTTCTATGTTTCTATGTTTCTATATCCAATTTATTTTTCAATAATATATATTTATTTTACAGGCAGTAGTTAACAGAGAGACCTTTTGTCTCCCTCTCAAAAAGAACAGTCACCACTATAGTGTATCTGACAATTGCCTTCATTTGACCATTGCCTCTGTATCAAACCACCCCCCTAGCTGCTGTACTATTTACAATGCTTCACATGATTTAATGTAACTGTAAATTGTTAATTGCTGAGTAAAGTAGATCAACAGGGATGATTACAACTAATGTGAGGTGAATTGGCAGCAGGGGTGAGGTATGAGCTGAAATACAATTTACTGTAATTCCAATGCACCGAACCCCAGTTTTTCAGATATTTTGGATTCATTCATCAGCACCACTGCCTACAGATAATGCAAGACCCTCAACAGCATTGATTTACAAAGAGATCTTGGCGCCAACTTCATGGCTCCCTGAAAATAGCAACACAAGTAGATAGAGTGACAAAGCGCCCATATGGAATGCTTGCCTTCATTTCTTGGGCTGTGAGCATAAGAGTCAGGAACTCAAGTTGCAGCTTCATGAAAGTTTGAAAAGGCCACATTTGGAGTAGTTCAAGTTCAAGTTTCAGTGAGTTTATTGTCATGTGTCCCTGTATAGGACAATGAAATTCTTGCTTTGCTTCAGCACACAGAACATAGTAGGCATTTACGACAAAACAGATAAGTGTGTCCATATACAATAATATAAATATATACACACATGAATAAATAAACTGATGAAGTGCAAATAACAGATAATTGGTTATTAATAGTCAGAGTTTTGTCCGAGCCAGGTTTAATAGCCTGATGGCTGTGGGGAAGTAGCTATTCCTGTTCCTGGTTGTTGCAGTCTTCAGGCTCCTGTACTTCTACCTGAAGGTAGCAGGGAGATGAGTGTGTGGCCAGGATGGTGTGGGTCTTTGATGATACTGCCAGCCTTTTTGAGGCAGCGACTGCGATAAATCCCCTCGATGGAAGGAAGTTCAGAGCCGATGATGGACTGGGCAGTGTTTACTACTTTTTGTAGTCTTTTCCTCTCCAGGGCGCTCAAATTGCCGAACCTAGCCACGATGCAACCGGTCAGCATGCTCTCTACTGTGCACCTGTAGAAGTTAGAGAGAGTCCTCCTTGACAAACTGACTAATCTTCTCAGGAAGTAGAGGCGCTGATGAGCTTTCTTGATAATTGCATTAGTGTTCTCGGACCAGGAAAGATCTTCAGAGATGTGCACGCCCAGGAATTTGAAGCTCTTGACCCTTTCAACCATAGACCCGTTAATATAAATGGGGCTGTGGGTCCCCCTCCTACTCCTTCCAAAGTCCACAATCAGTTCCTTGGTTTTGCTGGTGTTGAGGGCCAGGTTATTGCGCTGGCACCATATGGACAGTTGCTCGATCTCTCTTCCATACTCGGACTCATCCCCATCAGTGATACGTCCCACAACAGTGGTGTCGTCAGCGAACTTGATGATGGAGTTCGCAATGTGACTGGCTACGCAGTCATGAGCATAGAGTGAGTACAGCAGGGGGCTGAGCACGCAGCCTTGAGGTGCTCCCGTGCTGATTGTTATCGAGGCTGACACATTTCCACCATTACGAACAGACTGTGGTCTGCGAATGAGGAAGTCAAGGATCCAATTGCAGAGGGATGCACAGAGACCCAGTTCTGCGAGTTTGGTAACCAGCTTGGAGGGGATGATTGTGTTAATTGTTTGCAGTTCTTGACACCCCATACATGAAGGATGTATTAGCTTTGACTGTGTGCAGAAGATGCTTCCCAGGATGTCACCTGGATTTGAGGGCATTAATTGTAAGAAGTTGACAACCTTGGATTGTATTCTCTGGAGCTTTTGTGGCTCAGAGGAGACTTGATAGTTCATGAAATTATCAGACCATAGTTGGATGGACAGTCACAACCTTTTTCCCGGGTTGGATATATCAAATACTAGAGGTCATAGCTTTAAGCTCAGGATGCGAAAGTACAAAGGAGAGGTGTAGGTCAAGCCTTTTTACACAGAGAGTGGTGAGTTTCTGGAATGGGCTGCCAGGGGTGGTGGTGGAAGCAGATATGACACTGGTATTTAAGATGCTTTTAAAGAGACACGTAGATATGCTGGTAATGGAGGGATCTAGATAACATGTTGGCAGAAGAGATTAGTATAGTTTAGCATCAGGTTCAGCATAGGCAACGTGGCCTGTTTTATTGCTGTATTTTCTGTGTTCCATGGTCTGAGAGGGAAACCATCCATGGCATTGGCAGTGAGATGCAATGGGATTAGGATGTACACTGGGTGGGAAAACCAGAGAGGTTGTGGACAGAAGTGCTCAGAACATTTCTGCTCATCCAATTTTGGTTGTCAGGCAATCACATTGATAATTTCCAGAGAATGGAAAGGTTGACAAATTGGTTGTAAGATGTAGAAAGGTGTTGTCAGTACACATGTGGAAACTGACATCTGTTGTAGATGCTGTCTCCCTATCAGACATGATAAAATAGAGAGCATTTATCATCGCAAACATTCTGTCAACACCCACGTGAATATTTTTGATGAATTACAAACTCTTCAACATTTAGAGTCATAGAATCATAGAATGAAAATGTTTGGAAACTGGCCCTTCATGCCCAACTTGCCCAACTTGCCCACACTGGTCAACATGTCCCAGCTACACTAGTCCCACCTGCCCACGTTTGGTCCATTTCCCTCTAAACCCGTCCTATCCATGTACCTGTCCAAATGTTTCTTAAACATTGGGATAGTCCCTGACTGAACTACCTCATCTGGCAGCTTGAACCATACCCCCACAGCCCTTTGTGTGAAAACGTTACCCCACAGATACCTATTCAATCTTTTCCCCTTCACCTTAAACCTATGTCCACTGGCCCTCGATTCACCTACTCCGGGCAAGAGACTCTGTGCTTCTACCCAATCTATCCTCTCATGATTTGTTTGATACTGCTTCCATGTGTTGCGGCTTTTCAGAAAGCAAGGCATGGTGTCAGATCCTTGCCCTTGCTGCTGTTATGTACCTGGAGCTGTGAAGTTTCCTTCAATGATACTCCACCCAAAACATTGCAGAACGATATGGTCATTATAGGATGAGGCAGTGCATGGAGTCAAAGCGAGGGACCAAGGGAGCTTTGAATGAACTTTCCACTTCTGTTCCCCTCTTACCATTACCCCTCTCCTGAGCAGACATCACATCACTCTGACCAAACTACTGCTGATGGGGACAATGAAGACCAGTCTTTACTGATGCACAGTTATGTGTAATATGATAATGCAACATCAGGTATTGAATGTAATTAGGTCATAAGGTTATGTGATAGGAGTAGAATTAGGTCATTCGGCCCATCAAGTCTATTCCGCCATTCAATCATGGCTGATCTACCCCTCCCTCTTAACATTCTCCTGCCTTCTCCCCATAACCCCTGACACCCATACTAATCAAGAATCCATCTATCTCTACTTTTTAATTATCGATTGACTTGGTCTCCACAGCCTTCTTTAGCAAATAATTCCATAGATTCACCACTGAGCAAAGAAATTTCCCCTCATCTCCTTCCTAAAGGAACGTCCTTTAATTCTGAGGTTATGAAAGACTATGGAATTCCCTGCCACAGAGGACAGTGGATGCTAAACTCACTGGATGGATTTAAGAGAGAGTTAGATAGAGCTCTAGGGGTTAGTGGAGTCAAGGGATATGGGGAGAAGGCAGGCACGGGTTATTGATTGGAGACGAACAGCCATGATCACAATGAATGGCGATGCGGGGTCGAAGGGCCGAATGGCCTCCTCCTGCACCTATTTTCTATGTTTCTATGTTTCTATATCTGCTGCGGTGTTACCAATGAGTTGGCTGAAACAGTATGTGGGATGGTTCATGAAATATGCAGAACAGGAATGCTGAGCTGCTGAAAGTTATGATGAAAAAATGGATCGATTGGGCTTATATTCACTGGAATTTAGAAGGATGAGAGGCAATCTATCTTAAAGAAACATATTCAATTCTTAAGGGATTAGACAGGCTAAATGCAGGAATTTCCCCCCCCGATGTTGCGGGTGTCCAGAACCAGGATTAAGGATAAAGGGTAGGCCATTTAGAACTGAGATCAGGAAAAACGTTTTCACCCAGAGAGTTGTGAATCTGTGGAATGCTCTGCCAAAGAAGGCAGTAGAGGTCAATTCACTGGATGTTTTCAAGAGAGAGTTGGATTTAGCTTTTAGGGCTAACAGAAACAAAGTCTGAAGAAGGGTTTAGGTCCAAAAGGTTACCTATTTCCTTCGCTCCATAGATGCTGCTGCACCCGCTGAGTTTCTCCAGCACTTTTGTCTACCTTCGATTTTCCAGCATCTGCAGTTCCTTCTTAAACAGAAACAAATGATATTGGAAGAAAGCAGGAATGGGGTACTGATTTAGGATGATCCGCCATGATCATATTGAATGGCGGTGCTGGCTCGAAGGGCCAAATGGCCTACTCCTGCACCTATTGTCTATTGTCTATTGTCCTGCACCTATTTTCTATGTTTCTATACTTGGATTGTGTGAGGAGAGTTGTGATGTTGAAACTAGAGATGGGAGTGAGAGGAGCTGGGCTAAACCACAGGATGTAGCAGAAACAATATAATGGAGGAACTCAACGGGTCAGGCAGCATCCATACGATATTGATTCAGACTGATGACCTTTTCCTAAAACTGAGAAAGGATGCCTGACCTGCTGAGTATTGACAGCTTTTGTGTTTTCCTGCACACCATCCCACTGTATTTTGCATTTTACTCACCTTTCCGGCCTCACAAGGCCATTAAATCACTTTCTAAATTGCACCTCTTACCGAGCCTTATGCTCAGCTCATTAGCTACCTCCAGCCATGCCTTTTAAGTAAGAGCAGATTCTTCTTTACTATTGCGGACCATATCCATCTTCCATGTCTTTTTCCTAAGTAACAGTGACTGTACTTCAAAAAATGTTCAACACAGGCATTGTGGGCTGAAGGGTCTGTTCCCGTGCTATATCTCTAAAGTCTAAAGTCTGTTCTCTGTAAATGTAATTGGTGTATAATTTATTTCGTGTGCTGTATGGGTCAATGTGCCTGCAATACTGCTGCAAGCAAGATTTTCATTGTACCTGGACCTCATATTTCTTGTGCATATCGCGATAAACTTAAATTGTGTTGATTGAATCTTTCACAGCTTCCATGGCAATGCCTTTCACATTCAAACCACTCATTGCTTTTTTTTTCTCTCTGTTCACTTTTGGTTCTTTCGCCAGTGATTTTCATTCCATATCCATAAGAGCAGAGAAGTTGGGAGGTCATGTTGCAGTTGTATAAGACGTTGGTGAGGCCGCATTTAGAGGATTGTGTTGAGTTCTGGGCACCATGTTGTAGGCAAGATGTTGTCAAGCTGGAAAAGGTGCAGAGAACATTTATGAGGATGTTGCCAGGACTAGAGGGTGTGAGCTTTAGAGAGAGGGTGAGGGCTGGGTCTCTATTCCATGGAGCGCAGGAGGATGAGGGGTGATCTTATAGAGATGTATAGAATCATGAGAGGAATAGATGCACAGAGTCTCTTGCTATATTTTTGCAATTTTCACACCTACTTTACTTACCATTCCGATTGGACTAGTAAACTTATCAAGTAAGTATTTCTAGCCATTCCAGTATTTCATCTTTATATGCCAGACCATTCAATAGTGTTTCATGACAGATTTAAAACAGCATTCTTAGCTGAGAGTTCCGCAGTATTATCAACCTGTCACCTGCCATCTGCCACAGTTTTTCTTTATGTTATTTTATTTATTTCTTTGGTCATGCATTTAGCTTTATTGCCTCCACATTCTCTCCAAACTGGCAACCATCTCCACTGGCAACATTGTCCATTGTTCAGGTGCAGTTACCTGGCAAACTCTGATTCCATTGCAGATCTGTTTTCAACCCATTGAAATGGACACTTCTGCAATTGCCTATTTTGTTTACCTGAGAATGGTCCAAATCCTTTCCTATGGCTGTAGGATGGCTGTAGGACCCAAGATAGACACAACAAGCTGAAGTAACTCAGCAGGACAGGCAACTTAACTGGAGAGAAAGAATGGATGGTGTTTCAGGTCGAGACCGTCTTCAGACGTCTGATGAAGGGTCTCGATCCGAACCCTCACCCATTCCTTCTATCCAGAGATGCTGCCTGTCCTGCTGAGTTACTCCAGCTTTTTGTGTCTATCTTCCTTTTCTATGGATGCTAAAAACACTGTTCTCTCAGTGTGACCATTATATAAATGTGAGTCATCTTTCACCTCTACTGTTATAATCATTCAATCTGGCTGATGCATTTGGGCTGTCAACCATCCATCCTGAAAACCTCCAATTTCCGCAGAATACTTTCACATTAAATACAGCTGTGATCACACTGTGGCACTATGCATCATACTGACTGCACAGCAAGAAAGCTCAGAACATCTCGTCCAAATTAATTAATATAGTTGAGTTGAGATATGTGCAAACCTACTCAGAAGATATAAAGGTTTCCCCCATTAAATCCCTTTACCTGACCTTGTGGTTTCCTTCATTATAATATAAAGATCATTCAACAAGTTTCAGGTTTATTATAAACACTTCATATAATAGATTGGTCTGGATCAGTCTATCTGTTTATTTAAAAGACAGACACAAAATGCTGGAGTAACTCAGCGGGACTGGCTGCATCTCTGGAGCGAAGGAATGGGTGACGTTTTGTGTCAAGACCATTCTTCAGACTGAGAGTCAGGGGAGAGGAAACGATATGGAAAAGTAAGGTGTGAAAAGGAGAGATCAATGGGGACGAAGTTCAAGGGAAATGTAGAATAGGAAGGTGCAATGAAGCATACGGAGATAAGATTTAATCAGGAGAACAGTCAAACTAGTCAGAGAACTAGGAAGGGGATGGATGGGGAGAGAGGGAAATCGAGAGTTACTTGAAGTTAGAGAAATCAATTTCATACTGTTGGGGTGTAAGCTGCCCAAACAAAATATGAGATGCTGTTCCTCCAATTTGCGCTGGGCCTCACTCTGACATTGGAGGAGGCCCAGGCCAGAACGGTCAGTGTGGGAATGGGAGGGGGAGTTAAAGTGTTTAGCAACTAGTAGATCAGATAGGTTTAGGCGGAGTGAGCGGGGGTGTTCAGCGAAATAATCACTGAGCCCGTGCTTGGTCTCGCCGATATATAGGAGTCCACATCTGGATCAGCGGATACAGTAGATGAGGTTGGAGGAGGTGCAAGTGAACCTCTGCCTCACCTGAAAGGATTGTCTGGGTCCTTATTCTACTGACAACAAATGCTATCAAGCTGAGTTGTTTATTTATATCATGTTCTTGATGTATGGCAAGTCTAATAAAATTTCACCTTGCATTTCTCCTTCTTTTGCCTTAAATTAGAAACAAATGTCAATACGCAAGATGCCAGATATGGCTTGACAGTTAACATAATAATCTCTCTTAGTTACTGGCTCATACTCTAATATTGTAGTTGTGGGACTGCGGCTCCTGAAAGTGAAATTATGATCGAGAAGCATTAAGTTTAAGGCTATCATTCACAAGTTCATAGAAACATAGAACCATAGAAAATAGGTGCAGGTGTAGGCCATTCGGCCCTTCGAGCCAGCACCGCCATTCAATATGATCATGGCTGATCATCCTAAATCAGTACCCCATTCCTGCTTTCTCCCCATATCCCTTGATTCCGTTAGCCCTAAGAGCTAAATCTAACTCTCTCTGAGAACATCCAGTGAATTGGCCACCACTGCCTTCTGTGGCAGAGAATTCCACAGACTCACATCTCTCTGGGTGAAAAGGTTTTTCCTCAACTCAGTCCTAAATGGCCTATCCCGTATTCTTAAACTGTGACCCCTGGTTCATAAGTTCTCGGAGGAGAATTATGCCATTCGGCCCATCGACTCTTCTCCGCCATTCAATCATGGCTGATCTCTGCCTCCTAATCCCAAATCTCCTAACTCTTAAAGCAACATTCTGATATTGTCTCCTGTAAATGACGATGCACTGTATTTCTGTGCTTTCTGTGAACAGATATTGTGAGATTTACATTTGTCAGGTGCTGACTAAGGTTGGGAGAAGACTGATACAAAATGCTGGAGTAACTCAGCGGGTGAGGCAGCATCTATGGAGAGAAGGAATGGATGACGTTTCGGGTCGAGACCCTTCTTCAGACTGATGTCGGGGAGGGGGCGGGACAAAGATAGAAAGTAGGCGGAGAGAGTAGGACTAGTAGGGGAACTGGGAAGGGGAGGAGAAGGAGAGAGAAAGCAGGGGCGGTCAACGTTCAAACCGCTGGGGTGTAAACTACCCAAGCAAAATATGAGGTGCTGCTCCTCCAATTTCTGCTGGGTCTCACTCTGACAATGGAGGAGGCCCAGGACAGAAAGGTCAGATTGGGAATGGGAGGGGGAGTTAAAGTGCTGAGCAACTGGGAGATCAGGTAGTTTACGATGGACTTAGCGGAGGTGTTCAGCGAAATGATCGCCGAGCCTGCGCTTGGTCTCACTGACGAAGAGAAGTTGACACCTGGAACAGCGGATACAGTAGATGAGGTTGGAGGAGGTGCAAGTGAACCTTTGCCTCACCTTGAAAGACTGATTGGGTCCTTGGATGGAGTCGAGGGGGGAGGTAAAGGGACAAGTGTTGCATTTTGTGCGGTTGCAGGGGAAAGTAACCGGGGAGGGAGTGGTTTAGGTGGGAAGGGACGAGTTGACCAGGGAGTTGCCGAGGAAAGGGTCTCTGTGGAAAGCAGAAAGGGGTGGAGATGGGAAGATGTGGCTAGTAGTGGGATCCCGTTGGAGGAGGCAAAAATGTCAGAAGATAATATGCTGTATGCGACGGCTGATGGGGAGGAAGGTGAGGACAAGGGGGACTCTGTCCTTGTTACGAATGGGGGGAGGGGGAGTAAGAGCGGAGATGCGGGATATCGAGGAGACCCTAGTGAGAGCCTCATCTACAATGGAAGTGCAGAACTCCCGTTCCCTAAAGAATGAGGACATCTCCGATGCCCTGGTATGGAAAACCTCATCCTGGGCGCAGATGCGTGTGGCAGAGGAATTGGGAGTAGGGAAGAGATTTTTTACAGGAAGCAGGATGGGAAGAAGTGTAATCAAGTTAGCGATGGGAGTCAGTAGGTTTGTAGCAGATGTCAGTAAATAGTCTGTTACCTGCGATGGAGACGGTGAGATCTAGAAACGGTAGGGAGATGTCGGAAATGGTCCAGCTGAATTTGAGTGCTGGATGGAAATTAGTGGTGAGGTTGATGAAATCAGTGAAAAGACTGTTGTGTTCAGACATTGACTACTGCAAGTGGCCGGCAGGCAGCATCTCTGGAGAGAAGGAATGGGTGATATTTCGGGTCGAGACCATTCTTCCGACTGAGACTCAGGGAAGAGGAAACGAGAGATATGGAAGGGTAAGGTGTGAAAACGCGACATCAAGGTGGACGAAGGTCAAGGAAAATGTAGATTAGATCATTGTTAGCTAGGGGGTCCTTATTTGAGACCCTTCTTCAGACTGAAAGTCAAAGGAAAGCGAAACAAGAGATATAGATGATGATGTAGCGAGATATAGAACAAATGAATGAAAGATATGCAAAAGAGTAACAATTATAAAGGAAACAGGTCACTGTTAGCTGTAGCTAGATGAGAATGAAAAGCTGGCGAGAGAGGGAATGCAGGGGTTATTTGAAATTAGAGAAATCAATATTCACACCACTGGGATGTAAACTGTCCAAAAGAAATATGAGATACTGTTCCTCCAATTTGCATTTAGCCTCACTCTGACAATGGAGAAGGCTCAGGACAAAAGGTCAGTGTGGGAATGGGAAGGGGAATGAAAGTGTTCAGCAACCGGGAGATCAGGTAGTTCCAGGCGGACTGAACGAAGGTGTTCAGTTTAGTTTTGTTTTGTTTGTTGTCATGTGTACCGAGGTACAGTGAAAAGCTTTTGTCGCGTGCTAACCAGCCAGCAGAAAGACGATACATGATTACACTCAATCCATTTACAGTGTACAGATATGGGGTACATGGGAAGGAAAGAAAGGATAGGGAGAATGAATGTGTCTTAGAATATGGGTTTTAGAACATCCAAGATTATGAGAAGGGGTTCTAAAAACGAATTACAGAATTGTCGGTGCATTAATTGGAATAACATCCAGTAGTTCTGAAAATTGACATCCGCTGACACCAAAATCCCAAGCATGCCATATTAATACATGTTCACTGTATTGCAAACTCCTCTTCATAAAATTCAAAGAGTCATAGAGAAACACAGTTCGGAAACAAGTTGTTTGGCTCATCGCGTCTGTAGTGACTTCAAGCGCCCATTTATACTCATCCTTTGCCTGTGTGTGAATGTGTGTGAGTGATTGGTGGTGGTCGGAGGGGCCGTAGGCGCAGATTGGCAGCCACGCTTCCGTCAGTCTGCCCCAGGGCAGCTGTGGCTGCAGAAGTAGCTTACCACCATCGAGTGTGACTGAGGAGTGAATGAATAATGCGATGTAAAGCGCCTTGAGTATTAGAAAGGCGCTATATAAATCCCATCCATTATTATTATTATCCTTAATCTGTTCCTAACCCTTATTCTCTAAACGTTCTTATCTAATTTTGAGAGGCAATTTACAGTGGCCAGTTAACCTGTCAATACACATGCAACATACGGCAGGACTGGGAACGTGCCTTAATACTTGTCCCAGTCCACTCAAAGGCTCGCGGTCAGTGGGACCTTGCCAGAAGTCTTGGCAGTTGACGGGACCGGTAAGCCGCCTGAAGGCACGTCAGTCGGTGGGATCGGGAACCAACCCGAAGGCTCCGCAGATGGTGTTACCGAGAGGGAGCTTGAGAAGACAGGCAGGAGGAGCATGGAGCAGTAGGAGGCTGAACCGGAGTAATGCCTCCAGCACCTTCAGATCGGCTGCAGGAGGCACCCCCGGGACACAAAGTTGGCCGGGCGAGGTGAGGAGAGGGATGTCGGTTCACGGGAACTGCTCCAGTACATTGAGCATGCACGCCAACCGGACTTTGGACTTTGAATAATGGCGCCAACAATGGCGACGCCCGCAGGTGTAATACATGCAAAATACATTTCACTGGGCAGTTGCATTCTGATTTGATTTGTTTATTTGTTCCGAACAAGTAAAGACATAAATAGGAATAAATAACAACAACAAAATCGAAATAGTCAAACAATTGGACATTCCAGGCAATATTTGCAAAGCAATGAAAAGCATAAAGCAAAATTTAAATGTCCAACACTTTTTCTTTACAAGCTCGAATAGGAGTGAGAAGAAGAATAACTTATTTAATCTCACCCCTTCTCCCTTCATTCATGACAAATAAAACACTATTGAATGATTGCACATTGTGCTGCTCTCTAGGTTGAGTGTTATGCGCTGTACAGTAGGCATGGCACATTTTATATAGTGAAAGACAATTCCTTTACACTATTTGCCATTTTCTAGAGGGATGACAGGTACTGGTGTGTTTGAAGCAGATTGGGGAGAGGCAGGGTTGTGAGATGGTGAGGAGCAAGGTGGAGTCAGAAGGGAAGATAGACACAAAATGCTGGATTTTGTGTCTATCTTCAGTTTAAACCAGCATCTGCAGTTCCTTCCTACTCATGGAGTAAGAAGGGATATGAATTCAGAACTCAAAGTCTGATTGAAAACATCAGTGGTGGTGTTGATTAGCTGTTGGGGAGAAGCATCAGGTTCATGATAGTGTTAACTCTGTTTCTCTCGCCACAGATACCACCTGACCTGCAGAGAGTTTTGACTTTTGTTTCTTACATTTCAGATTTCCAACATCTGCAGACGTTTTGAATTTTCAGGTTAATAATCAATTAGTTGAGAAGATCAGGCCATTCCTAAAGCATGGCAAAATTTAGATTTGACAATTGGGGTTGGGAATTTCAACTGGGGTGACATAGACCCGGGTTCGATCCTGACTACGGGTGCTGTAGTGTTTGTCTGTTTGTACGTTCTCCCTGTGACCGTGTGGGTTTTCTCCAGATACTCCGATTTCCTCCACACTCCAAAGACATACAGGCTTGTAGGTTAATTGACTTCAGCAAAAAGTGTAAATTGTCCCTAGTGTGTAGGATAGTGCTGGTGTACGGGGTGATCGCTGGTCGGCGTGGACTCGATGGGCTGAAGGGCACGTTTCTGAGCTGTATCTCAAAAGTCTAAAGTCTAAACATGTGCAAGGCAGATCATTCATATATTCTGACAAAAGCACAATGAGAAACAAATAATGGCCTATGGTAATTCAGAGTGATGTATTCTTCTGACTAGTGATGCATTTTTACATAAATAACTATTGGTGTAACAGAAAGAAATATTGTCACTTTATTTAGAAACCGAAATAGGAACTGGTTCAATCAACAGTGTTTATTGTCAAGAAAAGATACAAAAGACTACCAATGGTCACATCGAGAGCAAGGTATCATCATGAAATGATGATTGAGGGAGTGCAACGTAGGTTTACAAGGTTAAATCCCAGGATGGCGGGGCTGACGTATGCTGAGAGAATGGAGCAGCTGGGCTTGTACACTCTGGAGTTTAGAATGATGTGAGGGGATGAAATGACCATCCCTTTGCCGACATTATTGCGGCCTGACCACTAAGTTATCCCAGTGGGTATTCTTTGATTGATGTTCAAGGTAAACTGTGTTAACGAGGAACATCTCCTCATTTCCAAGGTTTGGAATTTATGCTCCCAAAGAAATTGAAGATGTAGCCAAAATAGGTTCTATAAAATATTTCCAATGGGTGTTGTGGTGTTTGTGAGTTCTCCCTGTGACCTGCGTGGGTTTTCTCCGGTTCCTCCGGTTTCCTCTCCACTTATAAAGACATCCAGGTTCTCCCTATATTCGGCTCGAAGGGCCGAATTGCCTCCTCCTGCACCGAATTTCTATGTTTCTATGTTTCTAGGTTTGTAGGGTAATTGGCGTTGGTAAAATTGTAAATTGTCCCTATTGTGTAGGATATTGCTAGTGTACAGGGTGATTGCTGTATATACCGAATATACTTGATTTTTATCATTAGGAAAAAGAGGTGAGTGGGCATATATCACAATATTATAGGGAGACAAGAATGCTGGAGGAACTCAACAGGTGAGGCAGCATCTATGGAGAGAAGAAATAGGCAACGTTTTGAGTCGAGACCCTTCTTCGACATGATAGTGTATTTAACCTTCATGCAGTCTTGTAAATATAGTTGTAAATATTTTACTAATTAAATTCAAATCCATCAAAGACAAGAATGAGTTAATTCAACATGTACTATAGCCTATTCCTACAAAGCAGAGGTAGCTAACATCTTTGATTCAATTTTATGTCGCAACTGTGTTGGCGTCTACCATCTGCATATTAAATTCACAAAAACAAATCCTAGATCTGAATTGCAAAATTCAACAATTCCTCTCTATTTCCAAAAAATTGGTGCATGAATCTATGAAAGGGCAATCATGCTTGACTAGCCTTCTGGAATTTTTTGAGGATGTGACAAATAAAATGGATGAAGGGGTGCCAGTGGATGTAGTGTATCTAGACTTTCAGAAAGCCTTTGATAAGGTCCCGCACGGGAGACTGGTGACTAAAATTAGAGCACATGGTTATTGGGGGTAGGGAGTTGACATGGATAGAAAATTGGTTGGCAGACAGGAAGCAAAGAGTAGGAGTGAACGGGTCCTTTTCAGAATGGCAGGCAATGGCGAGTGGAGTGCCGCAAGGCTCGGTGTTGGGGTCGCAACTGTTTACCATATATATTAATGATTTTGAAGAGGGAATTAGTAGCAACACTAGCAAGTTTGCAGATGACACAGAGCTGGGTGGCAGTGTGAACTGTGAAGAGGATGTTAGGAGGTTGCAGGGTGACCTGGACAGATTGAGTGAGTGGGCAGATGCGTGGCAGATGCAGTATAATATAGATAAATGTGAGGTTATCCACTTTGGTGGCAAAAACAAGGGGGCAGATTATTATCTCAATGGGGTTAGGTTAGATATAGGGGGAGGTGCAGCGAGACCTGGGCGTCCTTGTACACCGGTCACTGCAAGTTGGCTTACAGGTACAGCAGGCAGTGAAGAAAGCTAATGGAATGGTGGTCTTCATAACAAGAGGAATTCAGTATAGGAGTAAAGAGGTTCTTCTGCAGTTGTATAGGGCTCTGGTGAGACCACATTTGGAGTATTGTGTCCAGTTTTGGTCTCCTAATTTAAGGAAGGACGTCCTTGTGATTGAGGCAGTGGGATGGTCCCTGGGATGGCGGGACTGTCATATGAGGAAAGATTGAAAATACTAGGCTTGTATTCACTGGAGTTTAGAAGGATGAGGGGGTATCTTATAGAAACATATAAAATTATAAAAGGACTGGACAAGCTAGATGCAGGTAAAATGTTCCCAATGTTGGGCGAGTCCAGAACCAAGGGCCACAGTCTTAGAATAAAAGGAAAGTCATTTAAGACTGAGGTGAGAAAAAGCTTTTTCACCCAGAGAGTTGTGAATTTATGGAATTCCCTGCCACAGTGGGCAGTGGAGGCCAAGCCACTGGATGGATTTAAGAAAGAGTTAGATAGAACTCTAGGGGCTAGTGGAGTCAAAGGACATGGGGAGAAGGCAAGCACGGGTTATTGATAGGGGATGATCAGCCATGATCACAATGAATGGCGGTAATGGCTCAAAGGTCCGAATGTCCTCCTCTTGCACCTATTTTCTATGTTTCTGTGTTTCTATGAAGGAACAATGGGGCACAACATATGATTTTTATTGGCCAGCTTTTGTACAATTTAATATGAACTAAATGGCTGAAAGCAATATTAAATGAATGCCTTTTCCTTCTTTAGTTTATTTTTAGTTTAGTTTAGAGATACAGTGCAGAAACAGGCCCTTCCGCCCACCAGATCCGCGCCGACCAGCGATCCCCGCACATTGACACCATCCTACACCCACTAGGGACAATTTTTACATTTACACCAAGCCAATTAACCTACAAACCTCTATGTCTTTGGAGTGTGGGAGGAAACGGAAGATCTCGGAGAAAACCCACGTAGGTCACGGGGAGAACATACAAACGTACAAACGAATGAGGCGCAGGTCATCCTGAAAAACCCCGGGCACCCACTCCATGTAATTCTGGAGAGTCAAAAGAGCACTCGGAACAACAACCGGCTCCTCTCCCTGCCCTGTAGAACGGAGCGGTTCAGGAGATCCTTCACCCCTGCAGCCATTAGATTTTATAATTTGGACCGCTAGGCTGTAGGGGGATGCATTCTGCAATTTTTAATTTTTAACTGTTAATTATTGGTCTTTTTAAGTATTTATTGCTCTCAGGTAGTGTCCACATTGTATTCTATGTATTTTCTGTCTGCGTTCGTTTTGAATCTGTGGGTATGTTGGTTGGGGGCTTCTGGACATCTAAATTTCCCTGAGGGGATCAATAAAGTATTTATTATTATTGTTATAATTAACTCCGTACAGACAGCACCCGTAGTCTTGATTGTACCCGGTTCTCTGGGATTATCATTGTGTTCACCAGAATATAACAGGCAAATGTAGAATGCATTCTTCAATCCCTCAAGTATTTAAATTACCACAAGGCCTAAAATAAAAGCAAAAGCAACAACCTATTTTAATTAAGCCAAGCCTTCCTAATCCAAATTATTTAAACTTATTTATCAAGGGATAGATTAACAACTCACTGTAATGACATTTTAATAATGTATGTGCACACACATACCTGCCATTATTTCAGTCAATCACCGGTAATTAGACCATAGGTTACATTAAAACCTGTACGGAAAAACCCTAAGGATAATCTGATGCCTTCATTAATCAGTATAAATCATCCTCAATCCCAAGGAATTATCCAAAATGTTTGATTTTTGATACACTTGAGAAATTATATTACCTGTTTTAGAAATCAATCTCAGTTATGGGCGGCACGGTGGTGCAGTGGCAGAGTTGCTGCCCTACAGTGCTTGCAGCGCAAGAGACCCGGGTTCGAACCCGACTACGGGTGCTGTCTGTACGGAGTTTGTACATTCTCCCCATGACCGAGTGGGTTTTCTCCGAGATCTTCGGTTTCCTCCCACACTCCAAAGATTTACAAGTTTGTAGGTTACTTGGTTTGGGTTGGCATGCTTGGTATAAGTGTAAATTGTCCCTAGTGTGGGTCGGGTCGTGTTAATGTGCGGGTATCACTGGTTGGAGATTCAGTGGGCCGAAGAGTCTGTTTCCGCGCTGTATCTCTAAACTAAACTAAACTAAATTTAGGAAGGCCTGGGTTTGATTGGTAAGATAATTATTGCAGGCCTCACAATGTGTTGAAGAGACTTTGCACAACAGGGGAAATAGCCACTGATGTTCCTAATACATGATTGAAACCAGGGGCAGAAAACCCGAGGGGGCCAGAGGGGACACGTCCCCCCCATGTTTTGAGAGGTGGGCGACATCCCTGCCTGGGCTTGCGGGAAATATGGCCAGCGCGGAGAAGCAGCGCTGGTATCCTGTCAGTCCAGACGGGGCTGTTGGTTAACCCGGTGAGACAGGCAGTCGGGCTGCATTTAGCGCTGGATTGAGCCTCCGAAGCCTCACGCGTGTGTGTGAGTGTGCGCATGTGCGCACGGCCGCCAAGAAAATTTCTTCCCCCGTCCCCTCCACGTTTTGATAGTGAGTTCCACTCTTGATTGAAACATCATTGAAACCCAAAATATCATGGGAGTAGATTGTAAACCAGCCGACTGGGTGAAAGGTGATCATGAGAACATTTCTGCCAGTTTGGAAAATACTTCAGGGGAATCAGAGCCAAACAGATTCGCAGAATAACAATTTACACATAATCCCATACTGAAAACAAAATGCTGTCAAGCATAACAAGAGGAAAAGCAACCATTTACCATCTAACGACAACCAACCAATTCCTATTATGTGTCGGAAGGAACTGCAGATGCTGATTTAAACCAAAGATAGACATAAAAAGCTGGAGCAACTCAGCGGGAAAGGCAGCATCTTTGGAGAAAAGGAATGGGTGACGTTTCAGGTCGAGAACCAGTTCTTCCGACTTCAGTCTGAGTTACTCTGGCTTTTTGTGTCAACCTTTTCTTATTATCCATCCAGGACATTAGTTCTGGCAAAGGATAGAGATCTATATTCCACTCTGTTTACTTTAGTTTAGTTTATTGTTTATTGACATGTGTACCGAGATACAGTGAAAAGTTTAGGAGAAGTTTAGCACAAAATGACATAAATTAGAAACTGCTCTCAGTAAACAAGGATGAATGTTGATGCATGAAGCCTGTTTTTATTTGAACTTAGTTTTCCGAGTTTCATTTATTGTTGTGTCATTTTCTGGTTAAAACTTCTCCTATGATTTTTGTTAATGGACTTTTACATTGCCTGTTGTATCTGGATATACCATAGTTCACCACTTACCAGCCTTTGTTCACGTATAATTTCCCATGCTTTGGACTTTAGACTTTAGGGTTACAGGCTCTTCGGCCCACAGAGTCTGCACCGACCAACGATCACCTCGTACACTGACACTATCCTAAAAATTAGGGGCAATTTACAATTTTATTAAAGCCAATTAAACTTGGCTTTAGCCTTTGCAACATGGGAGAAAACCGGAGCACCCAGAAAAAACCTACGTGGTCACAGGGAGAACATACAAACTCTGTACAGACTGCACCCATGGTCAGGATCAAATCCGGGTCTCTGGTGCTGTAATGCCCCTGTCCCACTTAGGAAACCTGAACGAAAACCTCTGGAGACTTTGCGCCCCACCCAAGGTTTCCGTGCAGTTCCCGGAGGTTGCAGATGGTTGCCGGAGGTTGCAGGTAGTGGAAGCAGGAAGGGAGACTGACAAAAAACACCTGCAACCTCCGGGAACTGCACGGAAACCTTGGGTGGGGCGCAAAGTCTCCAGAGGTTTCCATTCAGGTTTCCTAAGTGGGACAGGGGCATTAGGCAGCAACTCCACTGCTATGCTACTGCGCCACTTTGTTTAAAAGGTTGAGATTTTTGTTGGATTTTGTCTTTGCACATTAACTTGCAAATAAAGTGAGATAGTCTAAGTTTTCTTTCCCTTTTCAATTTGCTAACACTGTCTCCTAGATTGAAGGGGCATACAGTACATGGCAGTATTATCATTCATTCTATGAACTCTTATATCTGTCACTGCCTCTCCAATGGGACAATAAGATTAATGACTCAATGATATGGAAAATCTTGTTGTATTCGGGTCTGTCTATTGCCTCAAAGACCCACAGACATTTCTTTCACATCTTCTGTCTCTGCTGTGACATTTAAGTTAGACAGTTCTTTGGTTTACTGATGGTTTGCTTCATCACTGTGGCATATCTAAAGATATTCATTTGCTGACAATCTCTGTGCCTGCCTTCCTGAGAACAAGGCAGGCAATGTGAGCGCAAGAACTCTCAAACAAGTACAATGCAGTGTGAAAAATCTCAGAGTCAAAGATGAAGTCAGAGACAGTTTCAATCCTCTGCTCCCAATTATTTTGTAGCACTGCATAGAATACTGCAAAATACCTTTCAGTTAAATCATGGGATGATAGAAATTCTCATTAAAAATAGTTCAACTTCCACAAAAAATATTTGAACAATTACTTGCAGCCATCTGCACAAAGTTAACTTGATTATCATAATGCACATATTGAAATTAACAAAAAAAACTTTAGGTGTTAGAAATCTGAAATAAAAACCAAAAGTGCCTGAAATATTCAGTAGGTAACTCAGCAGCATGTGGTGAGAGACACAGTTAGGTTTTTTTTTCAGATCAATGATGTGGACATCCAATGATACAGTTGTGAGAAAAAAACACTTTAAGAACTTTTGTGTTATTTTAAACAAAATGAACAGTTCCCTCACTTAAAAAAAAACAAAGTGCTGGAGATAGTCTGTGGATCTGGCCATGCATTGAGAGAAGAGGTAACAATGTAAAGGGGCTGTCCCACTTGGGTGACCTAATCCGCGAGTTCTGGCGAGTTTGCCCTCGACTCATACACGCAGCATGGTCGACACGAGGTCGTAGGAGGTCTTCGTAACTCTCCTTCATGCTCGAGAGTGGTCTCCGCGTACTCGAGGTCTCAGCTAGGTCGCGGTGTTTTTTTCAATATGTTAAAAAATGCCCGCGAGTAAAAAAAGGTCGCCATGGAAAAAATCAATACTTTTTTTACTCGTAAGTTTAGTCATAGTAGGTCGTAGTAGGTCGGCATGTTAGTTGAAGGTAATCGAGGGTAGTCGAAGGTAGTCATAGATAGTCTTCATCATAGTCGAAGGAAGGTCGAAGGAGATCGAAGGAGGTCGTCTTCACTCTCCACTACTCGATGTCCAATGTTCCCGAAGTTAGTCGTAGCTAGTCGTAGCTAGTCGAAGCTTGTCTTCAACATAGTCGAGGGAGGTCGAAGGAGGTCTTCTACATGGTCGAAGGAGGTCTTCAACTTGTCATTTTTTCAAACTCTTCTAAACTTGTCAATTAGTTCACCCAAGTGGGACAACCTATTAACTATACAAACAAGATATAACCTAAACTGTAGTTAGACACAAAATGCTGGGGTAACTCAGCGGGTCAGACAGCATCTCTGGTGAAAAGGAATAGGTGACGTTTCGGGTCGCGACCCTTCTTCAGACATGTCAGGGTATGTCTCAAGGGTATACCTCAAGTTATGTCTACTTCGAACAAGTTAGACACAAAATGCTGGAGTAACTCAGTGGGACAGATAGCATCTCTGGGGAGAAGTAATGGGTGACGTTTCGGGTCGAGACCCTTCTTCAAACTGATGAAGGGTCTCGACCCGAAACTTCAACCATTACTTCCCTCCAGAGAAGCTGCCGGTCCCACTGAGTTACTCCAGCATTTTGTGTCTAACTGGCTTAAACCAGCATCTGCAGTTCCTTCCTCTTCTTTGAAGAATGAATCAATGAATATTTTTATTGGCCAAGTATTCACACACAAGGAATTTGCCTTGGTGCTCCGCCCACAAGTGACAACATGACATACAGTGACAGTTAGAAATGACACATAAAACATTAAACATTAATAATAAAACATTATTGATTAAACATTTGAATGAAATAAAATCCCAGAGCAGGCTACAGACTTTCGGTTAGGAGGCTACAGACTTTCGGTTATTGAGTAGAGCTACTACTCGTGGAAAAAAAGCTGTTTTTATGTCTGGCTGTGGCAGCTTTGACAGTCCGGAGTCGCCTTCCAGAGGGAAGTGATTCAAAGAGGTTGTGGCCAGGGTGAGAGGGGTCAGTGATGATCTTACCTGCACGCTTCCTGGCCCTTGCAGTGTACAATTCGTCAATGGAGAGAAGGTTGCAGCCAATACCTTCTCAGCTGATCGGACGATTCGCTGCAGCCTCAGGGTGTCGTGCTGGGCGGCTGAGCCAAGCCAGACCATGATGGAGAAGGTGAGGACAGACTCTACGATGGCCGTGTAGAATTGGACCATCATTGCCTGTGGCAGATTGTGCTTCCTCAGCTGCCGCAGGAAGTACATCCTCTGTTGTGCCTTTTTGACTGTGGAGTCGATGGTAGCCCCCACTTAAGGTCCTTGGAGATGATGGTTCCCAGGAACTTAAAAGACTCCACATATGTGACTGTGGTGTTGTTGATGGTGAGTGGGGTGAGGGGAGGGGGAGCTCTCCTAAAGTCTACAATCAATTCCACTGTCTTAAGAGCATTGAGATCCAGGTTGTTGCGATGGTATCAGGACGCCAGCTGCGTTACTTCCTGCCTGTAGGCAGATTCCACCCCATCCTGGATCAGTCCAATCAGGGTTGTGTCATCCGCAAACTTGAGAAGCTTGACAGAGGAGTCGGTAGAGGTGCAGTCATTGTTGTAGAGAGAGTAGAGGAGAGGGGAGGAGAGAACGCAGCCTTATGGTGCTCCTCTCCTCTCTTCTCAAGGTTATGTCTACTTTGAAGAAGTTCTTCTCCCACTGCGATATCATCTGAACTGCCTTGGTCTTCACCTTATCACACATGATCCTTTTGTTCTTCCCACCCACCCACTGCACTCTTAGCAACTTGAAACACGCTCGCTTCCTCTTTTCTCCTGTTTTGGGGAATAGTCATTGACCTAAAATGTTAATTCTGTTTCTCTTAACCCAGAATTCTGCTTCATCTGAAGAGTATTTATAGCACTCTCTGGTTGGATAATTCTAATTGAGTGATACAGTGCGGAAACAGGCCCTTCTGCCCAACTTGACCACACCGGCCAACATGTCCCATCTACACTAGTCCCACCTGCCGATGTTTGGTCCATATCCCTCCAAACCTGGCCTATCCATGCACCTGTCTAACTGTTTCTTAAATGTTGGGATAGTCCCAGCCTCAACTACCTCCTGTGGCAGCTTGTCCCATACACCCACCACCCTATGTGTGAAAATGTTGCCCCTCAGATTCCGATTAAATATTTTCCCCTTCACCTTAAACCTATGTCCTCTATTCCTCTTTTGATTTTATGACTCTATAAGATCATAATTATGTATAAAAAAGCACAGATGTTATTTAAGCGATCAGGATTCTACAGAGCACATCTTTAGATGGATAATACAATTATGAGAAAATGGGGTTTGTTTTCCAGTGTTCAGTTGGCTAACAGTATTAATTATGCACAATACACGAGAGTAATGAACATCATTGAAAATGTTTATTCGGCTTGCATTTTTGCTGGCAATAACTCAAGCTCCCAGCAGTGCATTGAAATCCAGGGAGAGTGTTAAACTAATCATTCCCTGGGGCAAGTGTCATGAAAATTGTCCATTTGAGCTCTGATAAAACAACTGCCATGTTCAATCAGAAAAAAAAAGAAAGGCAGATCAAAGGCTTGGAAAATGAAAAATTCACAACTCATTACCTACGCTCCTCCAGAGGTGCCATATTTTCTGAAAACACATGTCATACAATATGGTTTGTAAAAAAGATCAGTCTGAAGAAGAAGGGTCTCGGCGGTAGTCAGGAAGTCAAATTCAATGCTAGCATTTATATCAAGAGGACTGGATTACACAGTTACAGATGTAATGCTGGGGCTCTATAAGGCGCTGGTCAGGCGTTATTTGGAATACCGTGAGCAAATTTGGGCCTCATATCTGAGGAAGGATGTGCTGACTCTGGATAGAGTCCAGAGGAGGTTTACAAGAATGATTCCAGGATTGAGCGTTTGACAGCACTGGGCCTGTACTCGCTGGTGTTTAGGTTTTGGGGGGATGCCGCTGAAACACAGTATAATGAAAGGCATAGATAGAGTGGATGTGGAAAGGATGTTTCCATTGGTGGGAGAGTCGAGGACCAGAGGTCATAGCCTCAGAATTAATGGGAGCTCTTTTAGAAAGGAGGTGGGGAGGAACTTCTCTCGTCAGTGGGTAGAAAATGGGATTAGGAGGCAGAGATTAGGAGGCTTGAATGGCGGAGTGAACTTGATGGGCTGAATGGTCTGATTCTACTCCTATAACTTGTGAACTTGTTTTCTGACCCATTGAGTTACTCCAGCCTTTTGTGTCTATCTTCAGCTCCATCATAGATGACAGAGCTTCTGAATCTGAGAGCTGCCTACATTTGGGAAGATATTCTTGCGATTAATGCAATCAAATGAGTGGGAAGGAGAAATAAAAATGGGGAAGTGATGAGATTGAGAAGGATTTGCTGATATAATGAACTGGATTTAATTTGGTCAAAGGTCAAAGGTCAAAGGTTGATTTATTGTCACATACACCTAGATGTAGTGAAATTCTTTTTGCCAATGCAGCACATTAAAAAAGAATACAAACATAACAATAATAAATAGCTTTAACATAAAAACATCCCCCCACAATGGTTCCCATTATGGGGGAAGGCACAAAGTCCAGTCCCATCCCCAATGCCCACCCATAGTCGGGCCTATGTCTGCTATCTGAACTAGATTTTTAATTAAAGTGTTTTTGCAATGGTAAATTCAGCAGCATTTCTCGAGGGTAATCTGGGCAACGAGCATTTAACGTGTCAAGGGACTGTTCCACTTAGGCTATTTTTTAGGCGACTACAGGCGATGAAGCTGTCGCCACACAGTCGCCTGCATGGTCGTGAGTCATCTCCTCAGTCACCCAAAGAGTCGTAGCGTCTTTCTGGTCGCCGCTGTATTTTCAACATGTTGAACAATTTTCGGAGACAGTCGGCGACAGTGGGTTTGACGCCAATGAGCGTAGCTTGACTTCACCTGACGTAGGTGCTGTCACAGTTGTTGCCAGGTGACGTAGGTTGTCGCCAGGTGACATTAGTTGTCGCCGGTGCTGACTTCGTTTTTTTTGTTGTTAAAGTAATCATTTTATTTCAGATTTTATGTCGAAGTGGGGTCCAGTCGCTGTTTTTTCGGCGACCTGTTACGTCAATGATGCCGGCAGTCGCGTAAAAATAGCCTAAAGGGCCTGTCCCACGGCGATGTTTTCAAAATCCAGTGTCATTTCAAAATCCAGTGGCGACAAAACTATTGATTTTAGAGATACAGCATGGAAGCAGGTCCTTTTGCCCATCGAGTCCAGGCTAACTCATATTCACTCATTCACACTAGTCCTATTTTATGCCACTTTCGCACTCACTCACACTTTCACATCCACCAGGGGCAATTTCACAGAGGCCAATTAACCTACAAACCTGCAAGTCTTTGGGTAATGGGCGGAAACTACAGCACCTGGAGGAAACCAACGTGATCACAGGAAGATTGTGCAAACTCCACACAGACAGCACTCAAGGTCAGGATTGAACCCAGATCACTGGATCTCTGGTGAGACAGCGGGTCTACCACTGTGTCACCCATTTCCACTGGAGTTTTGGCCGATCGTACACGAAGATATAACAGGAAACCCGGTGAATCACTCCTTCTATCAGTCAGATCCAAATATTCAAGGGTACTTTCTAATAACCTTATGATGCTTTTGTTCAGCTTTTTTTCTTCTAGTTCTGTATTTCACAATGCATTCAGATATTGCCGTTGATAAACTTGTTGAACAATGATTCCTGACTCCCCAATTGGACATGATTGCTCAAACAAAATGGGAAAACCAGTATGAGCCTAATAATATCCAGAGATGGAGTTGATGCCTTACAGCGAATGCAGCGCCAGAGACCCGATTATGGGTGCTGTCTGTACGGAGTTTGTACGTTCTCCCCGTGACCTGCGTGGGTTTTCTCTGAGATCTTCATTTCTTTTCTCCCACATTCCAAAGACGTACAGGTTTGTAGGGTAATTGGCTTGGTAAATGTAAAAACTGTCCCTAGTGGGTGTAGGATAGTGTTAATTTGTGGGGATCACTGGTCGGCATGGACCTGGTGGGCCGAAGGGCCTGTTTCCGTGCTGAATCTCTAAACTAAACTAAATTAAAAAGAACAATGGCTCTTTTGTTTCAATAAAGCTCCTGTTTAAACATAATGCAGACTGTAAATGCCAGGTATGTTCAATAAATCAATCTTCCATTTCTACTGCACTGTGCAAGCACTTTGATGTTTAACTAAAAGCAATGAATCTCAACATTTCCGCTGGAGTTTCTCTGCACTATTCAAGTCAATAACATTACCGTAATAATCAGTAATTATAAGTGACTACTTATGACAGTTTCTGGAAAACACAAAGCACTGCAGGCTTTGCGGCATTTATACAACTACTGAGTGTATTTATTAATAGACCTCCAATTTGAAGCATTGTCATTGATTAATATTGATAGAGTTTTTTCTTCTGTTTTGAATCTCACTGCAACATCTTGAGCATCATAGAGTTATACAGCACAAACAGTTATTTCAGTCCAATTCATCCATGCCTTCCTGTGTTGGTCCCAATTGCCTATGTTTGGCCCATATCCCTCTAACCCTATCCTTTTGCATGTACCTGTCAAATGTTTTTTAAATAGGATAGGATTCAAGATTCAAGAGAGCTTATTGTCAAGTGTCCCTGATAGGACAATGAAATTCTTGCTTTGATTCATCACAACAGAACATAATAGGCATGACTACAGAACAGATCAGTGTGTCCATATACCATTGTATAAATATATACACACATGAATAAATAAACTGATAAAGTGCAAATAACAGATAATGGGTTATTAATGTTCAGAGTTTTGGCCATGCCAAGTTTAATAACCAGATGGCTGTGGGGAAGTAGCTATTCCTGAACCTGGTCATTGCAGTCTACAGGCTCCTGTACCTTCTACCTGAAGGTAGTGGGGAGATGAGTGTGTGGCCAAGATGATGTGGGTCCTTGATGATGCTGCCAGCCTTTTTGAGGCAGCGACTGCGATAGATCTCCTCGATGGAAGGGAGGTCAGAGCCGATGATGGACTGGGCAGTGTTTACTACTTTTTGTAGTCTTTTCCTCTCCAGGGCGCTCAAGTTGCCGAACCAAGCCACGATGCAACCGGTCAGCATGCTCTCTACTGTGCACCTGTAGAAGTTAGAGAGAGTCCTCCTTGACAAACCGACTCTCCATAATCTTCTCAGGAAGTAGAGGCGCTGATGTACTTTCTTAATAATACCATCAGTGTCTCGGACCAGGAAAGATCATCAGAGATGTGCATGCCCAGGAATTTGAAGCTCTTGACTCTTTCAACTATCGACCCATTGATATAGACGGGACTGTGGGTCCCCATCCTACTCCTTCCAAAGTCCACAATCAGTTCCTTGGTTTTGCTGGTGTTGAGGGCAAGGTTATTGTGCTGGCACCATATGGACAGTCGCTCGATCTCTCTTCTATACTCTGACTCATCCCCATCAGTGATACGTCCCACAACAGTGGTGTCATCAGCGAACTTGATAATGGAGTTCGCACTATGACCGGCTACGCAGTCATGAGTATAGAGTGAGTATAGCAGGGGGCTGAGCACGCAGCCTTGAGGTGCTCCTGTGCTGATTGTTATCGAGGCCACCAATACGAACTGTGAATGAGGAAGTCGAGGATCCAATTGCAGAGGGATGTGCAGAGACCCAGTTCTGCGAGTCTGGTAACAAGCTTGGAGGGGATGATTGTGTTAAATGCCGAGCTGTATTCAATGAATAACAGCTTGACATATGAGTTTTTGTCGTCCAAGTGGACCAGAGCGGAGTGGAGGGCCAGCGAGATCGCATCCACCGTTGATCTGTTGTGGTGGTAAGCGAACTGCAGGTACATGGAGAGGATAGGTTTGGAGGGATATGGACCAAACATGGGCAGGTGGGACGAGTGTAGCTGGGACATGTTGGCCGGTGTGGGCAAGTTTCTGTTTCCACCTGATTCACTCTAAATGTTGTAAGCGTACAAGTGTACTCTACCTCTTCCGCTGATAGCTTGTTCCATATACCCAAAACGTGGCACTTAGAAAAACTTAGCCATGAGGTCCACTTTAAATCTTTTCTCTCTCATATTAAATCTAAATCCTAAGAATTTTAAGCACCATGTCTTGCTCATCAAGGTACAAAATGGCTGAAGGGCTTCTTTCGATATTGCATGAGAATAATATTAATATAAAATATCATTTCTCGGATTATTCCTAAATTACATTGTTACTATTCTACCCTTCCAAGTTATTGACATTTTGTAAACCAGTATCTGCAGTTCCTTGTTTTACAGTTACTGAAGGGCCTGTTCCACTTAGGCAATTTTTTCGACGACGGCTGGCGATTGTCGCAGTCGTAAGATGTCGCCGATAAAGTGGCGACTGGACCCCCCCAATAATAATGCCTACGACAAGCTACGACAACCTATCACCTAGTTGAGGGCAAGCTACCAACAACCGGTGACACATTAAGACGTCCACCTATGACCACACCTACTAGAACCTATGTCCACACAGGCGACAACCTACGACAACCAAAGTCAACCTACTTCCACTACGACAAGCAACGACCCTGTCGGTGACAACTGAATGCAACTGAGGACAATTCAGTCGCCGGTACCTGTCGCCGGTTGACATAGGTTGACGTAGGTAGTGGCCAATGGCATTCACCGGTCAGCATCCGGCGACAACCAACGTCACCTGGCGACAACCTGCATCATCCTGGCGACAACCTACGACAGGAGAAGACATGCTACGCCAAGCCCACAGTCGCCGAAAAGTTTTGAACATTTCAAAATTCAGCGGCGACCAGAAAAACATTACGACTCTTTAGGCGACTTCAGAAGACGACTCACGACCATACAGGCGTCACCCCGCAACCATGTGGCGATAGCCTAGTCACCTGTAGCCGCCGAATAAAATCGCCCTAGTGGGACAGGGGCTTGACTCTCCCACCTCAGGAAGGCAGAACATTTCATCAAAGACCAGTGTCATGCTCTTATTAGTTTAGTTTAGCTTAGTTTAGAGATACGGCACAGAAACAGGCCCTTTGGCCCACCAGATATGCGCCGACCAGCGATCCCCGCACATTAACACTTGCCTACACCGACTCTGGACAATTTTCATATTTACCAAATCAATTAACCTACAAACCTGTAAGTTTTTGGAGTGTGGGAGGAAACCAAAAATCTTGGAGAAAACCCACGTAGGTCATGGGGAGAACGTACAAATTCCTTACAGACAGCACCCGTAGTCGGGATCGAACCCGTGTCTCCGGCGCTGCATTCGCTGTAAGGCAGCAACTCTACCCCTGTACCACCATGTCGTCCTATTGCTTATCTATCGCTGCTAGTGTGAAGAAGGTACAGGAGCTCAAGAACAGTGACTTCCTGGTTGATAAACAGCTTCTTATCACCCAGCAGTGTTTTAAACCATGTGTAGGAAGGAACTGCAGATGTTGGTTTAAACCGAAGATAGACACTAAATGCTGGAGTAACCCAGCGGGACAGCCAGCATTTCTGGAGAAACGGAATGGATAACGTTTTGGGTCGAGCCTGAAGAAGGTTCTCGACTCGAAACATCACCCATTAGTTTTCTTCAGGGATGATGCCTGTCCCGCTGAGTTACTCCAACATTTTATGTCTATCTAGGGTTTTTAACCATACTGCATAACCTCAACCACAATCATAAGGTCATAAAGTCATAAGTGATAGGAGTCGAATTAGGCCATTCGACCTATGAAGTCTACACTGCCATTCAATCATGGCTGATCTATCTCTCCCTCTTAACCCCATTCTCCTGCCTTCTCCCCATAAACTCTGACACCTGTACTAATCAAGAATCTATCTATCTCTTCCTTAAATATATCCACTGACTTGGCATCCACAGCCTATGGCAAAGAATTCCACAGATTCACCACCCTCTGACTAAAGAAATTTCACCTTATCTCCTTCCTAAAAGCACATCCTTTAATACTGAGGCTTTGACCTCTGGTCCTAGACTCTCCCACTAGTAGAAACATCGTCTCCACATCGACTCTATCCAAGGCTTTCACAATGAGGTAAGTTTCAATGAGGGTCCACCCTCATTCCTTTAAACTCCAGCGAGTGCAGACCCAGTGCCGACAAACACTCATCATAGGTTAACCTATTATTCCTGGGATCAATCTCACCTTAGCAACAAATTACTAGGGGCTTTGTATTGATTGCACCATGTACTTCAGTTTGCACTATTATGTGCTAGTTACCTAGTTTAACTGATAGATTAGTGTATTATTAGATACTGTAAATTGACTTGCATGAAGCTCATGGTGTAACAGTAATTATGGCAATGATAAATACAACTGATGAACGAATTAATTATTAATAAATTTGTATTTTTTGCAAAAAAATACGAAATGCAATAGCGGGGAAATCAAATGAGGAAGAGTAAAAAGTACTTGGCAACACCTTATAGGGCGGTCATGGTGGCGCAGCGGTAGAGTTGCTGCCTTACAGCGAATGTTGCGCCGGAGACCCGGGTTCGATCCCGAATACGGGTGCTGTATTCTGCATGGGTTTTCTCCCAGATCTTCGGTTACCTCCCACACTCCAAAGACGTACAGGTTTGTAGGTTAATTTGCTTCGTAAATGCAAAAATTGTCCCTATTGTATGCAGGATAGTGTTAGTGTGCGGGGATCGCGGGTCGGCACAGACCCAGTCGGACGAAGGGCCTGTTTCCGCGCTTTATCTCTAAACTAAACTAAACTAAACTAAACATCTGGGAAGAGGGTTGGAAAAGGGTGTTTGGGTTCAGGAGTCTGATAGCAGTGTGGATGAAACTGGACTTCTAGGTTTACCAGCTTCAGTATCTTCATCCAGGAGGTTGGGGAGAAACGCAAATGGCCATGGTTGCAGGCATTCGTGATGATACGTCCAGCCTTCCTGATTGAAAATCATCTGGGTGGAAGGGAGGGGAAAGGCCGTGATGGACAGGACTGTATTCACCACCTCTGCAGGTTGTCGTGATCAAGACTACAGTCCTTGCCATTACAGGCTGAGACAACTTGACTTTAGTGGTGGTTGAACTCTTCTGTGAGAACATCGATGATCATTCCAAGGAATCCTTATTTATTGCACTCAAACCTTACTATTGGATCAGGCCATATCAAATGATGCTCAGAATGTGCAGTCAAAGAAAATTTCCCATAAACATGCATTTGCCATTGATGTGTTATGTTACGATATCAAGGAACATGAGAATATTGAAGTCCTCCCAGTTATTCAAGGAGTAAAGAAGGCAGATTTCCTTCCATGAAGGATATTTGTGAGACAAATAGCTATTTCCACCTCTTAAGTGCATGTTCCTCCATTCTTTTCATTCATCATGGTAAACTGGAAAAGGTACAGAGAAGATTTACGAGGATGTTGCCAGGACTAGAGGGTGTGAGATATAAGGAAAGGTTGAGTGGGCTGGGTCTCTATTTCTTGAAGCGCAGGAGGATCTAATAGAGGTGAATAAAATCATGAGAGGACTAGATCGGGTAGATGCACAGTCTCTTGCCCTGAGTAGGTGAATCGAGGACAAGATAGGTTTAAAGTGAAGGGGAAACGATTGAATAGGAATCTGAGGGGCACCTTTTTCACACAAAGAGTGGTGGATGTGTAGAACAAGCTGCCAGAGGAGGTAGTTGGGGCAGGGACTATTCCAACATTTAAGGAACAGTTGGACAGGTACATGATAGGTTAGGTTTGGAGGGATATGGACCAAACGCGGGAAGGTGGGACTAGTGTAGCTGGGACATGTTGGTCAGTGTGGGCAAAACATAGAAACATAGAAAATAGGTGCAGGAGTAGGCCATTCAATATGATCATGGCTGATCATCCAACTCAGTATCCTGTACCTGCCTTCTCTCCATACCCGCTGATACCTTTAGCCACAAGGGCCACATCTAACTCCCACTTAAATATAGCCAATGAACTGGCCTCATCTACCTTCTGTGGCAGAGAATTCCAGAGATTCACCACTCTCTGTGTGAAAAATGTTTTTCTCATCTCGGTCCTAAAAGATTTCCCCCTCATCCTTAAACTGTGACCCCTTGTTCTGGACTTCACCAACATCGGGAACAATCTTCCTTCATCTAGCCTGTCCAACCCCTTAAGAATTTTGTAAGTTTCTATAAGATGCCCCCTCAATCTTCTAAATTCTAGCGAGTACAAGCCGTGTCTATTGCCGAAGGCAAGTTGGGCCGAAGTGCCTGTTTCCACACTGTATCACTCTATGACTATCATGAGCCTGCTAGCTACTCTCACCAGTAGCAAATGCCTTACATAGAGTGATATCTAACAGCTCAGTCCTCTTGCAACTTGCAGGCCCTGGTTGAATGTAAATTCAATGAAGGCTCATTGAGAAAACATTGAAAATAATAGTGGAGGAAGGAAAGACCTGGATGAGACTTTCAGCACTAATTATGCTGAGTGGACAAGCAGTGTTATGAAGGTGGAAATAAACTGTCTTGCTGAAGGCATGGAGATGTTATCTAGTCAAATAAAACAAACGTGTGGCAGATAGTCAATTGATTTGTGCGAATATTCCACCATTAAGCAGTGACTAATGTTTAAATACCTTTGTAAATGGCACATTCTAAAGTCATGGTTGCCATTTGTCTTTGAAGTAACCATTCAGTCGGCATGCATTGGTTCTTTTCATCAATGCTGCAACATTTTAAAATATTGAGTAGTTTTGATTCTCCCTGAAATATATTCATGCTCGAATAGGTTAAGCGAAATAACCTCGTAGAATATATCAAATTAATAATCAAGACCAGCAACAAATGAGCACAAATTGAATCCAATCCCCATTGATTACTGTAATTATTTTGCTAATCTGCTAACAATAACACCTCACCCATAAAGTCAGAATGAGAAAGATAAATTATCAGTGTTACTGAGCAGTAAGTGTTCATCTGAATGGAATGAGAGGAATGCTCAAGGTACCTTGGTGATTTCTGACCCCACATTCACCACAGCTGCATTCAGGCATAAATCTAGACAACCCAGAGGCAGTGGGCCCTTTAGGCCTGGTATTTAAGTGATCAAGTTCGTGTAGTGTTGCGGTTCTGATGTGTGTCTTCCACCTTTTCATCCATCAGGTTTATTTCTGTGTCCACCCTATTTCCTGTTGCATGAACTTGTGATGTTTAAAGATACAGCACGGAAATAGGCCCTTCGGCCCACTGAGTCTATGCTGACCAGCGATCCCCGCACATTAACTCACACTAGAGACAATTTTACATTTATACCAAGCCAATTAACCTGCAAACCTGTACGTCTTTGGAGTGTGGGAGGAAACCGAAGATCTTGGAGAAAACCCACACGGTCATGGGGAGAACGTACAAACTCCGTACAGACAGCACCCGTAGATGGGATGGAACCCGGGTCTCCGGCGATGCATGCGCGGTAAGGCAGCAACTCTACCATTGTGACACCACGCAGCTCATTGGTGGGGGAGTTGGTAATATTAATGCCTTTATACGTCAAGGTTAGGTGGTTAGAATCTCACTTGTTGCGATGGTCGTTGCCTGATACTTTAGTGGTGTGTATGTGGCTTGCCATTATTAGCCCATGATTAAATGTGTTCTCAGTCTTGCTGCAGACAGGCGTGGGCTGTTTCAATGTTTACATCACTGTAAAATGAGCTTAACATTGAGTGATGGCAGTAAAATCCCCATTCTGACCTACGACGGAAGGATGGACATTGATGAAGAGACTGAAGATGGCTGGACCAAGGATACTGTCATGAGGAACACCTGCACTGATTTCTCAGGACCAGATTGATTGGCCTATCAGAACTTCAATACTACAATTGTCTACCTTTGTGCTAGGTCAAACTCTAACATGGAGTGTTTCCCCTTGATCCTACTGACTGAACACTGCCCAGCCCATCACGGATTCTGACCTCCCTACCATCAAAGGAATTTACCGGAGTCGCTGCCTCAGAAAAGGCAGCCAGCATCATCAGAGACCAACACCACCCTGGCCACACACTCATTTGACCCTTGTGTGTGGCTGTGTCAATATATGTGTGTATGTTTATTCAGTCTGTGCCGCAAATACTGATCTACAATTGTTTTGAGCAAGTTTGCTATTGGACCAAGAACTTTGTCCATATGTCCATGTGGCAGGTTGAGTTGAACAGTTAAAATAATTAATGCGCATGTTCCTTACACACCTCAAGGCACTGAGATGGAAGTAACTTATCCTTAGCCATAAGGACTTCCCAAGAGGAAGACAAATTATGAATGAATGCAGCTTGATAGCACTGCAGTGACTCATTTTATCACTCTGCAGATGATTGGTATTAGACTGGTGAAAACGCACACCACCAGATTCAGGGACAGTTTCTTCCCAGCTGTTATCAGGCCACAACCAGAGAGCAGTGCTGGACTACTATCTACCTCTTTGATGACCCTCAGACTATCCTTGATCGGACTTTTCTGACTTTACCTCACACTAAAAGTTACCCCCATATCATGTGTAGAAAGGAACTGCAGATGCTGGTTTAAACAGAAGATAGACACAAAAAGCTGGAGTAACTCAGAAGGACAGGTAGCATCTCTGGAGAGAAGGAATGGGTGATGTTTCGGGTCGAGACGGGTCTGAAGAAGGGTCTCAACCTGAAAAGTCACCCATTCCTTTCCAGAAATGCTGCCTGTTCCACTGAGTTACTCTAGCTTTTTGTGTATATCCCCATATCATGTATCTATACCTTGCAAATGAATCGATTGTAATCACGTGTATGAAGGAACTGCAGATGCTGGTTTAAACTGAAGATAGACACAATTTACTCCAGCATTTTGTGTCTACCTTCGATTGTAATCACATATTGTCTTTCTGCTGACTGGTTAGCATGCAACAAAAACCTCAGTACACATGATAATATACTAAACTGAACTGAACAAGAGGACAGTAATTTATTGCAGGAGATTTGCCCTGCATCTTGCCCTGCATCTCGTGAACAGTATACATCTGGGCATCTTTCCGCATTGTGATGATGTTTGCAAGATTCCTCGCAGCAGATGACATGTTTGTTTATATGGAGTATGAAGAGTTTTTCATGTGCATCAATAACAGGGCCTGCAGAAGCACCTGTTATTGTAGGTTAAGGTGAATTGTACGGTTCTTTTGCCAGCCATCTATTGTGTGTACTTTGATTGAACTTCTTCCACTTCTCACATCAACTTTGGTTGTTGAGGATCCAGCCAAACTAATGTCACTATTAAACTGGTCAACACATTATTATCTCTGTGCTGTAAGAGCAGAACATTTTAATATTCTACTCTCCTTAAAATCAATTAGAACCAGTGTTACACATTCCTGAGTGAATATTCTGTTGGAATATCAGATTTTCTTTTCTAAAACAGCACCTTCGGCCCAACTTGCCCACACACGACCCAGCTACATTAGTCCCACCTGTCCCTGTTTGGTCCATATCCCCCCATACCTGCTATCTATGTACCCGTCTAACTGTTTCTTAAACATTGGGATAGTCCCAGCCTCAACTACCTCCCCAGGCAGCTTGTTCCATACACCCACAACCCTCTGTGTTTGAAAAAGTTTCCCCTTAGATTCCTATTAACTCTTTTCCCCTTCACCTTAAACCTATGTCCTCTGGTCCTTGATTCACCTACTCTGGGCAAGAGACTGTGCATCTACCCGATCTATTCCTCTCGTGATTTTATACACGTCTATAAGATCACCGCTCATCCTCCTGTGCTCCAAGGAATGGAGTCCCAGCCTGCAGAGCAGCGGAGGGAAAGGTTTCAGTGAGCAATGGTGATGGGGGCTTCATTAGTGAGAGGAGTCGACAGTCATTCCTGTGTCTGAGAGCAAGACTCCACAAAGGGGATTCAGTTTCTGATCCATTTATTATCATGTGTACCGAGGTACAGTGAAAAGCTTTTGTTGCATGCTATCCAGTCAGCAGAAAGACAATACATGATTACAATCGAGCCATTTACAGTTTATAGATACATGATAAGGCCCTAACGTTTAGTGCAATGTAAAGCCAGCAAAGTCCGATCAAGGATAGTCTGAGGGTCACCCTGCCTGGTGCCCTGATCAGCGATGTCTAAGATGGGATGCAGAACGTTGAGAAGGGGGAGAAGGAAGCAGAATGGGGAGAAAGGCCAGAAGTAATTGTGTACTTCAGCAGGTTAAAAAATGATTAAATCATGATTTCAGGATTGCTTCTTGCCCCCCATGGTAGTGGGGGTAGAAATGGGAGAAGAGGACAGATGAATGCATGGGTAAAGAACTTGTACAGGAGGTAGGGCTTGAGTTATTTGGACCATTGGGATAATTTCTGAGCTGGTTGCGGGTTGCATATGAGGCCTGAATGCATCCTAAACAAAATGTGAAGCAATATCCTGACAGAGCGATGAACTTGTATCATTCAGGAGAGTTTAAACTAATCTGGCTGGGGAGGTGGGGGGTGGAGTGTGTATGGGATGGGGTGAGAGGGGTGGGAAAGATAGCAGCGGGGCTACATTTGGAGAGATTGAATACTAAAATGAAAAGGCTAAATCAAGCAAATACTGGGCTGGGGAGGCGGAGACAAATATCAAGGGAGCGCTGATTCATTCAATGGTATTTACTTCAATGTAAGGAACCTCGGAGTGAGTCGGGTGAGCTTTGAAGACGTAGCGCCACTTGGAATTATGACATTATTTTAATCGCGGAACCATGGTTGAAGGAAGGGCAAGAATTAATTTTCCTGGATATGGAGTCTCAGGTATGACAGAACGGGATGCAAAAATGCCGACTGTTGGGGGATGGAGTGGGGAGAGGTGGGGAGAGGAAGGTCATACGACTGATCAGGCAAAATGTAACAGCAGTACTTTGAGAAGATATTCATCAAATGAGGCCATGTGGGTGGCATTTAGGAATAAGAGGGCATTCACATTACTGGGGTTGTATTAGATGCCTCCCATCAGAGTCATAGTCATAGAATGATACAGCATATAAACAAGCTTTTCAGCCCAACTTGCCCACACTGGCCAACATGACCCAGCTACACTAGACCGACCTGCCCGCATTTGGTCCATATCTCTCCAAACCTGACCTATCCATGTGCCTGCCCAACTGTTTCTTAAATGTGAGGATAGTCCCTGCCTCAACTACCTTACTCCTCATCCTCCTGCGCTCCATGGAATAGGATCCCAGCCTACTCAACCTCTCCCTGTAGCTCAGACCCTCTCGTCCTGGCAACATCCTCATAAGTCAGCAGCAATTAAAGGAACAGATATGTAAGCATATTGTAGCAATGTAGTTGTGCTAGTGGCAGATTTTAACTTTCCCGATGTTGACTCCGGTGGCGGTGTTGCTAGCTGCCTCCGCTCACGGTCTGGCTGTTTTTTTTATTTTGTTATGTTTATAGTGTGTTTTTTTGATTTTTATCGATATTTTATGTGGGGGGAAGCGGGTAGGGTAAGGGGGAAACCGTCCTTCAGTCGCTTCCTAGCGAGGATGCGGCTATTATCCGAGTCGCGTCCTTGCCCCCTCCCCCCTCGCGGCCTACCAGTTGGATTGGCGCGGCCTTTCCTGCCGGGATCGGACCAGAGCTTCAGCAGTGGCGGCGCGACACTTGAAACATCGCGTAGTGGGCGAGACCTTCCTGGGATCGCCGCTTGGAGCTCCGGAGTGCTGGGCCGCTGCTCCAACATCGCGGAGCTGTGGGTGCGGAGCTCCCAACGCGGGCGGCGCTGACTTTAACATCGCGGAGTCCTGGGACCCTTTGCCTGGGGTCGCCAGCGCGAATCTCCGCCCAGCGCGGCCTGTGGGCATCAGGAGCCGCGGACTCCCGTGGAAGGTGGCCGACGAGGGGTTCCCGGTGAGAGGGCCAGAACATCGAGCCGCCCATAGCGGCAACTACGTGGTGCTTGGGAGGCCCGACCACGGGTGAACATTGGGGAACATGGGCCACAACTTGCCAAGTGCATCCATGAAAGATTTTGAGAAAATATGTAGTGAGTCCAGTGAGTAAAAGAGCTGTATCGACCTTATTGTAGGAATTGAAACTGGGCATGTTGTAGAAATATTGGTGAGGAACACTGACAACGTGGAACACAAAAAGGTTGATAAATCCCCATGGCTTGATCAGATTTATGTGAAGTAAAGGAGGAGGTTGTTGAGGCGAGATTTTTATATCTTCATAAGTCACATTTGAGGTATCGGAAGACAGGATGATCACTAATGCTGTTCTTTAATTTAAGAAGGGAAACAAGGATAAGCTAGCAAACTTCAGACCAGTGAGCCTTGAGACATTGGCAGTGACATTAATAGAGACAATTCCAAGTGAAAGGATACAATTAAACATGGGAAGCTAAGGGCTCCAGGAATAGTCAGCATGGCTTTTGACAGGAAAATGCTGCCTTGCTGAATTGATAGCTTTTTTTGGGGAGATAGCTGTGAAGATTGAAAATGTAATGGACGTCTGGAATTTCTCCCCATTTTTAACCATAATCCAACACCATGAATTTTTGGGTCAGCTGATTATTTATTTTTCCATTTCACATAGTGCCAACCTTATAATACAAAATATAAAAAATAAAACAGAGAAAACATAAGCCTTCCACTTTTTTACGTTCAGCACCATATATTGGCTGTGCTGAGTATGGCAATCGGAATAAGGTTGTGAATATGCTATCATTATATTTTGCTACTAAAGAAATGCTAACCAGCCACCTGTAGCGAAACCCCCAAAGATCTGAGATCAGGCAGATTCAGATTGCATTTATCTTAATTCATGCAGTTTGGGTCTGACAAGATGCAACTCTACAAAACCACATTCACTTTCATTTAAGTATTAATGATTTTCCCAGAGAGTAATTTTTTTCTTTGATGGCGTGTTTGAGATATAAATCACATAATAAGATTAAGTTATTGCTGCTGAATATTAAAAAACTTGGAATGGTTCTTGACTTTCAGGTGACTTCCAGTGAGCAAGCTGGATGCCAGGCTACAATTCCCCATGAAGGGAGAGGCCATTTTGTGGCCCAAACCTCAAAACAACATGAGATCACACTGATAAAATAAAGTATAAACCATCCTGCAAACTGAATGAACCAGGCGTAGAGAAGAGGAAGACCATGTTGATGGAATGGGAGGGAAGGAAATGGTGGGTAGAACATATGTGAAGACATAAGGACTCATTATTCCTGTGGGGAATAATGAGAGTACACTCCATGGAGATAACATTAATGCATTTCGTTGTCTCTGTACTGTACACTGACAATGACAATTAAAATTGAATCAGAATCTGAACATTAGCAGAGCTTGATTGGACCACATATCCCGGAGGGATAGGTTTTGCTGGTTAAATTGTCCACTGGGTATACAGCATGGAAACACGTTCTTCTGCCCACTGAATATGCGCTGCTAATGCACCAATTTATACTGATCCTGCACTAATCCCATTTTATTATTCCTACATTCCCATCAATTCTACTACTCACCTGCACATTAGAGGCAACTCATTTCACCTACAAACGCATATATCTTTGGGATATGGAAGGAAGAAAGATTCTAAGGGGAGTAGGAGGCAACCGTGGCTGACAAGAAGTTAGGGATAGAATAAAACTAAAAGAAAAGATGTATAACACAGCAAAGAGTAGCCGGAAGCCAGAGGATTGGGAAACATTCATAGGACAACAGAAGGAAACAAAACGAGCAAAACGGGCTGAAAAGATGAAGTACGAGGGGAAGCTGGCCAGGATGTAAAGCAGGACAGTAAAAGCTTCTTTAGATATGTTAAGGGAAAAATAATAGCAAAGTCAAATGTGGGTCCCTTGAAGGCAGACACGGGTGAAATTACTATGGGGAACAAGGAAATGGCAGAAGAGTTGAACAAGTACTTCATATCTGTCTTCACTAAGGATGACACAAACAATCTCCCAGTAGTACTGGAGGACAGAGGATCTAAGGGGGTAGAGGAACTGAGATAAATGTTCATTAGGCAAGAAACAGGATTGGGTAAGCTAATGGGACTGAAGGATGATAAATCCCCTGGGCCTGATGGTCTGCATCCCAGGGTCCTCAGGGAGGTGGCTCTAGAAATATTGGAAGCATTGGTGATCATTTTCCAATGTTTAATAGATTCAGGATCAGTTCTTGTGGATTGGAGGATAGCTAATGTTATCCCACTTTTCAAGAAAGGAGCGAGAGAGAAAACGGGGAATTACAGACCAGTTAGCCTGACTTCGGTGGTGGGAAAGATGCTAGAGTCAATTATTAAAGAGGTAATAATGTGGAATTTGGATAGCAGTAAAAGGATTAGTCCAAGTCAGCATGGATTTATGAAAGGAAAATCATGCTTGACTAATCTTCTGGAATTTTTTGAGGATGTGACAAGTAAAAAGGATGAAGGGGAGCCAGTGGATGTAATGTATCTAGACTTTCAGAAAGCCTTTGATAAGGTCCTGCACGGGAGACTGGTGACTGAAATTAGAGCACATGGTATTGGGGGTAGGGTGTTGACATGGATAGAAAATTGGTTGGCAGACAGGAAGCAAAGAGTAGGAGTGAACAGGTCCTTTTCCAGGCATTGGCGAGTGGAGTGCCGCAAGGCTCGGTGTTGGGGCCGCAACTGTTTACCATATATATTAATGATTTGGAAGAGGGAATTAGGAGCAACACTAGCAAGTTTGCAGATGGCACAATGCTGGGTGGCAGTGTGAACTGTGAAGAGGATGTTAGGAGGTTGCAGGGTGACCTGGACAGGTTGAGTGTGTGGGCAGATGCGTGGCAGATGCAGTATAATATAGATAATTGTGAGGTTATCCACTTTGGTGGCAAAACAAGGGGGCACATTATTATCTTAATGGGGTTAGGTTAGGTAAGGGGGGGGTGGGGTGTCCCTGGGTGTCCTTGTACACCAGTCACTGAAAGTTGGCGGGCAGATACAGCAGGCAGTGAAGAAAGCTAATGGAATGTTGGCCTTCATAACAAGAGGATTTCAGTATAGGAGTAAAGAGGTTCTTCTGCAGTTGTATAGGGCTCTGGTGAGACCACATCTGGAGTATTATGTACAGTTTTGGTCTCCTAATTTGAGGAAGAACATCCTTGTGATTGAGGCAGTGCACCGTAGGTTCACGAGATTGATCCCTGGGATGGCGGGACTGTCACATGAGGAAAGATTGAAAAGACTAGGTTTGTATTCACTGGAGTTTAGAAGGATGAGGGGGATCTTATGGAAACTTATAAAATTATAAAAGGACTAGACAAGCTAGATGCAGGAAAAATTTTCCCTATGTTGGGCGAATCCAGAAACAGGGGCCACAGTCTTAGAATAAAGGGGAGGCCATTTTAGACTGAGGTGAGAAAAAATGTTTTCACCCAGAGAGTTGTGGATTTGTGGAATTCCCTGCCACAGAGGGCAGTGGAGGCCAAATCACTGGATGGATTTAAGAGAGAGTTAGATAGAGCTCTAGGGGCTTGTGGGCTCAAGGGATATGGGGAGAAGGCAGGCACGGGTTATTGATTGGAGATGATCAGGCATGATCACAATGAATGGCGGTGCTGGCTCGAAGGGCTGAACGGCCTCCTCCTGCACCAATTTTCTATGTTTCTATGTTTCTATGAAACCCGAGCACCTTGAGGGGAACTCATGCAGAGGAGAATATGTAGCTTCCAGCAGTGACAAGTGGTTGGAACCTGGATCTCTGGAGCTATGAGGCAGCAACTCTACCATCTGTGTTGCTGTTCCATTCCATGCCTAATCAACCTTCTGAGTGATGCTGTTCCATTCCATGCCTAATCAACCTTCTGAGTGATGCTGTTCCTATATATGTCAGATTTCCCAGGTTCCATTGATTAATTGGCTTGGAATAAGTGTAAATTGTCCCCAATGTGTGTAAGATAATGTTAATGTGCCGGCATCGCTGGTCAGTGTGGACTCGGTGGGCCGAAGGGCCTGTTTCCACGCTGTATCTCTGAATTAAACTTAATGCAGGAATAAATGATTCACACTGAGAACGAAAATGCATTAATAAAAAACAAGAGCGTTACTCATTCCATGATTGAAATTTATGTTTGCAATTGATGTTGATGGAAAAAATTGTTACCCAAGCATTATTCAGCAACTACAATCAGCTCTTTGGTTAGCAAAAGCATCATTGAAATGTGGAGACAAAAATGCTGGAGAAACTCAGCGGGTGAGGCAGCATCTATGGAGCGATGGAAATAGGTGACATTTCAGGTCGAGACCCTTCTTCAGACTAAAATGTGTGAATCTAATTTGCACCAGATGCACTTTGCTTTTATGCATTACTTAGATAAATCTGTCTTTATGCTCTGGAGAAGACATAACTTCACCAGAAGCCATCATTATTCATGGATGGGAGATTGGTATTACTGGGAAGGACAAAATATATTGTCCACTCCAAACCACCCTTGAGATGTTGGGGATCAGACTTTATCATAGACGTTGGAGATACAGCACGGAAACAGGCCCTTCGGCCCACCGAGTCCAAGCCGCAACCAGCGATCCCCAAACACCAGCACTATCCTACACACTAGGGACAATTTACGATTCTTTTACTGAAGCCAATTCACCGACAAACCTTTGTGTCTTTGGAGTGTCGGAGGAAACTGGAGCACCCAAAGAAAACCCACACAGGTCACAGGGTGAACTTGCAAACTCTGTACAGAGAGCAACCAAGGTCAGGATCGAACCTGGGTGTCTGGCACTGTAAGCCATAGAGTATTTAGCCATAGAGTCTTTAGAGTCTGAAGAAATGACCCGAAACATCACTTATTCCTTTTCTCCAGAGATGCTGTCTGACCCGCTGAGTTACTCCAGCTTTTTGTGTCTATCATCTTTAGCCATCTATGTGGTGTTTATTTTTTTATAACATGTCTGCCACCACCCATAAAAATCACCATTCATATGGTGGCGTGCCTTCAGAATACCAGCATCAACAACAAAAACATATCATGCTGTTGTATTGTGTCCTCAAAATTAAAATATTACAAAAGAATTCATGAAGGAGCATCTAATAAGTAAGATTCTTGCCTGGTAAAAGATATTGATAAGTGCTTTAAAAAAACTTTGGCAAGGAATTAAACAAATGTTTCTTTGTGGGGAGTCTATATACCTAAGAACGGGGAGTCGATGGTGGGGACAGAAAAGTTTGGCCAGGGCTTTACTGAAGGGGGTGACACTATTGATGAAAATGGAAAGTTAGGGGAAATGTGCTACTTAGTGGAGCAGACGAAATGTGTTGGAAGGTACTGCAGATGCTGGTTTAAACCAAAGATAGACACAAACTGTTGGAGTAACTCAGCGGGTCAGACAGCATCTCTGGAGAGAAGGAGTCGGTGACGTTTGGGGGCTGGAGAAGAGTCTCAACCTTGCACGTCATTCATTCCTTCTCTCCAGAGATGCTGTCTGTCCCGCTGAGTTAATCCAGCACTTTGTACATATCTTCTTAGTGGAGCTGATGGAAATTGTAAACAATGATGAATTGAATGAGGAGATTGCAGGGATGTAAAGAGAGGACTAAAGGAGGAGAAGGGATGAGAGCAGAGGTGGAGGGAAAATTGAGATGTGGTCAAATGCTCCATCACTATATTGGAAAGGAAGCCATGGCTCTGGAAGAAGGAATACATTTCAGAGGCACCTGTGCTAAAGGTTTCATCTTCCAAACAAATTCAATGGACATAGAGCCAGGAGATTAGAATGAAGTCCTCAGAGAAGAGGGTTGGCGGAAGTACAGTTGTGATAGTTTTGGAAGTCTGTCATCCATTATGCAGCAATAGATTAAAGAAACAATAATACCATGATTACACTTGTCCAGTAGTTTTGTCTACCTTCCATTTTCAAGCATCTGCAGTTCCTTCTTAAACACCTATGACATTGGGTCAGTTTTTCTTTCTTCATCCTGATCTGCTGATCTACTGGACCAGCCCCACCGCCATGCTTTTAGTTTAGTTTAGTTTAGTTTAGTTTAGTTTAGTTTAGTTTAGTTTAGTTTAGTTTAGTTTAGTTTAGTTTAGTTTAGTTTAGTTTAGTTTAGTTTAGTTTAGTTTAGTTTAGTTTAGCTTATTGTCACGTGCACTGAGGTACAGTGAAAAGCTTTTGCCGCGTGCTAACCAGTCAGCGGATAGCCAATACATGACTACAATCGATCCATTCACAGTGTACAGATACATGATAAGGGAATGACGTTTAGTGCAAGGTAAAGCCAGCAAAGTCCGATCAAAGATAGTCTGAGGGTCTCCAAATGAGGTCGATGGTAATTCAGGTCAGCTCTTCAGTTGTGGAGTCATAGTTCAGTGCCTAATATGCTGAACACAAAGACTTGTGCTGATCTCAGCCAATGTAACATACTACCTTTGTCCATTCATCGTCTTACCTTCTCTTCAACTTAAAACAACCTTTTATGTCGCTCTTTCCCAGTTCTGATGAAGGGACATTCACGTGAAATATTAACTCTATTAACTCTGTTACTCTTTCACAAGTGCTGCCTGACCTGATTGTTCCAGCAAGTTATTTTCGTGTTTTAGATGTGGTAACATCTACAGAGGAATAGGGGAGGGGAGGCAGCCCGGAGGTGCAAAGAAGCTGAGAAATTAGAAATGACATTAGTTTCAAGGGGAAATGGCTAAAATAAGGGTGCTGGTGTGCTCAACAACTACGGTGGAAGCCAGTGGTCTTTCTGTTGCTACCTTCAATCGGAACACCTTCGCTCAGTCCGCATGAACCTAACTGATCTCCTGGCATTCCCTCTCTCTATCCCACCCCCCCCCCCCCCACCCAAGTCGCACCAGCTTCTCATTTTCACCCAACAAACAGCCTGTTTCCTTTATCATTGTTACCTTTTTACATATCTTTCATTCATTGTTCTTTATCTCTCTACATCATCGTCTATATCTCTCATTTCCCTTATCCCTAACCAGTCTGAAGAAGGGTCTTGATCTGAAACGTCACCCATTCCTTCTCTCCAGAGATGCTGCATGTCCCGCTGAGTTAGTCCAGTTTTATGTGTCTATCTGTTGAACCACAATCCCAGTTTGATATTAAATTAATGTATCATGGCTTCAGGAATATTTTCTAAATGACTTACTCCTTTTTTCAAGCGGCAATGCACTAAACCGTAGCACCATCATAATAAAGGGGATAAAACAGGCATGCCCCACACAATGCAATAAAACCAATGTACCATGCATCATCACCTAAATTGTTTTATTTAGTTGAAAAAATATATTTTCAGAAGGGAATATATAATTAGCCCTTTATTTAATGCAGCATTTAAACTGATTTGGTAATACTGCATACGATTGCCTACTGTGAAGTAATAATTCTTCTTTTTTTCTTTTCTTCTCATTCAAGTGAATGCAAATTTTCACTCCATTGAGCAAAGAAACAGTAAGACTCTCAAAGAATAAATCCAGATATTTATTACATTGCAAGTGTAATCATGGTATTATTGTTTCTTTAATCTATTGCTGCATAATGGATATTCCCCGACTGAATATTTTTACACAATGTAACTGTTGATGAAAGAATACAATGAGTGGAACTAGCAAAGGTATATAAAGCAGCCCCAAACATCACTTTCTCTTTGAGTGCTCTGCTAATGTCTGGTCAACTCAGGACATTTTGGAGTTAGCTCAAGTGAGGGTCATAAGCTGGCAGTTGAAGCAGAGGCATGGAAACATTTAAAGAGATCCATTTGACTATTATTTCTGGCATTAGCCTGGCTCCTGTTCAGGGAGGTCCACTATGAAACTCATACAATCAGGCTTCACAGCTACATTGGAAGGATTTTTCTTTCATGAGATCCTGGGAGTAGCACCCTGGTGTGCACTGGAAGTAATTGGATATGTAATGCTCCTAACAGCACCCAAATCAAAAGTGAATACCTTTTTTAATCTGACGGTCCCTTGTTCTATTTTCTCTCTACCCATGACACTGTAGCCAGAAGATAGACACAAAATGCTAGAGTAACTCAGCGGGACAGGCAGCATCTCTGGATGGAACGAATGGGTGGCATTTCGGGTCAAGACCCTTCTTCAGATTGAGACAGGGAAGAGGGAGACACAGAGATAAGGGAGGGCAGTGTGGGAAAACAAGACATCAACAGAGATGACTATCAAGGAAAATGTAGAATAGATCATTGTTAGCTGGGAGATAGTGGCAACAAAGCAAACAGAGATAAAATAAAGACGGCACAGTTGCACAGCGGTAGAGTTGTTGCCTTATAGTGCTTGCAGCGCGAGAGACCTGGGTTTGATCTTGACTACGGGTGCTGTCTGTACGTTCTCCCTGTGACCGTACGCAGGGACAGGGAGTTTCCCTGAAGGAGATGATAAAAGTGATTTTCTATGTTAATATTGACATTTCAATTCTGATACATTTGTTAATTTGTTGGTTGCGATGTAGAAGTGGTTTCTAAATAGATTAAATGGAATTGAAAAAGGTTTTCCAGCACAGAATTCCCCTTTTGGTACTCCTTACCATACTTTTATTGTTTATGGATTAACCATTAGCTTTCGATTGTCTCATTGAATATATGTCAGCCAAATGCACAACCTTAACCATGAATGACCAAATTGTACAAGAATCTATTGTACCTTGGAATTGATGGAAACCTGACTTTCAGACAAATTCTTCCTTTCACCGAGCTTTGCATTTTAATCAAGATGGTCACAAAATGTTGGATTAACTGAGCGGGACAGGCGGCATCTCTGAATAGAAAGAATGGGTGACTGAAGAAGTTGTGAAGAAGTGTCTCGACCCAAAATGTCACCCATTCCTTCTCTCCCACTGAGTTACACCAGCATTTTGTGTATATCTTTGGTGTAAACCAGCATCTGCAGTTCCTTCCAATGCACTTGAATTTTACCCTCTCTCTCTCCATAAAGCAGGGGAATAAGGAATTGGTGGCAGCTGTGCTTCAACATCAGTAACTGTATCCTTCTCTCCTGGATCTTAGAGCAGCTTGTAATGGAGCCAACCAGAGAAAAGGCTATTCTGGATTTAGTGTCGTCTAATGAACCAGATTTGATAAGAGAAGTAAAGGAACCACTTGGAGGTAGTGATCATAATATGATTAGTTTTAATCTGCAATTTGAGTAGGAGAACGTTAAATCGGAAGTGTCAGTGATGCAGTTGGACAAAGGGGACTATGAAGGCATGAGAGAGGAGTTGGCCAAGGTAGAATGGAAAGGGATCCTAGCAGGAATGACGGTGGAACAGCAATGGGAGGAATTTTGGGGCATAATCCGGAAGATGCAGGATCATTTCATTCCAAAAAGGAAGAAAGATTCTAAGGGGAGTAGGAGGCAACTGTGACAAGAGAAGTTAGGGATAGAATAAAATTAAAAGAAAAGATGTATAACACAGCATAGCCGGAAGCCAGAGGATTGGGAAACTTTCGTAGGACAACAGAAGGAAACAAAACGGCCAATACGGGCTGAAAAGATGAAGTACGAGGGGAAGCTGGCCAGGAATATAAAGAAGGACAGTAAAAGCTTCTTTAGATATGTTAAGGGGAAAAAGAGTAGCAAAGTCAAATGTGGGTCCCTTGAAGGCAGACACGGGTGAAATTATTATGGAGGACAAGGAAATGGCAGAAGAGTTGATCAGGTACTTCGGATGTGTCTTCACTAAGGAAGACACAAACAATCTCCCAGTAGTACTGGAGGACAGAGGATCTAGAGGAACTGAAAGAAATGTTTATTAGGCGAGAAATAGTATTGGGTGGGCCAATGGGATTGAAGGATGATAAATCCCTTGGGCCGGATGGTCTGCATCCCAGGGTCCTCAGGGAGGTGGCTCTAGAAATAGTGGACACAATGGCGATCATATTCCAATGTTCAATAGATTCATGATCAGTTCCTGTGGATTGGAGGATAGCTAATGTTATCCCATTTTTCAAGAAAGGAGCGAGAGAGAAAACGAGGAATTACAGACCAGTTAGCCTGATGGTGGCGGGAAAGTTGCTGGAGTCAATTATTAAAGAGGTAATAATGGGGCATTTGGATAGCAGTAAAAGGATTAGTCCAAGTCAGCATGGATTTATGAAAGGGAAATCATGCTTGACTAATCTTCTGGAATTTTTTGAGGATGTGATAAGTAAAATGGATGAAGAGGAGCCAGTGGATGTAGTGTATCTAGACTTTCAGAAAGCCTTTGATAAGGTCCCGCACGAGAGACTGGTGACTAAAATTAGAGCACATGGTATTGGGGGTAGGGTGTTGACGTGGATAGAAAATTGGTTGGCAGACAGGTAGCAAAGAGTAGGCGTGAACGGGTCATTTTCAGAATGGCAGACAGTGGCGAGTGGAGTGCCGCAAGGCTCGGTGTTGGGGCCGCAACTGTTTACCATATATATTAATGATTTGGAAGGGAATTAGGAGCAACACTAGCAAGTTTGCGGATGACACAAAACTGGGTGGCAGTGTGAACTGTGATGTTAGGAGGTTGCAGGGTGACCTGGACATGTTGAGTGAGTGGGCAGTTGCGTGGCAGATGCAGTGTAATATAGATAAATGTGAGGTTATCCACTTTGGCGGCAAAAGCAAGGGGGCAGATTATTATCTCAATGGGGTTAGGTTAGGTAAGGGGGAGGTGCAGCAAGACATGGGTGTCCTTGTACACCAGTCACTGAAAGTTGGCGTGCAGGTACAGCAGGCAGTGAAGAAACCTAATGGAATTTTGGCCTTCATAACAAGAGGATTTCAGTATCGGAGGAAAGAGGTTCTTCTGCAGTTGTATAGGGCTCTGGTGAGACCACATCTGGAGTATTGCGTACAGTTTTGTCCTCCTAATTTGAGGAAGGACATCTTTGTGATTGAGGCTGTGCAGCGTAGGTTCACGAGATTGATCCCTGGGATGGCGGGACTGTCATATGAGGAAAGATTTAACAGACTAGGTTTGTATTCACTGGAGTTTAGAAGGATGAGGGGGATCTTATGGAAACTTATAAAATTATAAAAGGACAGGACAAGCTAAATGCAGGAAAAATGTTCCCAATATTGGGCGAGTCCTGAACCAGGGGCCATAGTCTTAGAATAAAGGGGAGGCCATTTAATACGGAGGTGAGAAAATACTTTTTCACCCAGAGAGTTGTGAATTTGTGGAATTCCCTGCCAAAGAGGGCAGTGGAGGCCAAATCACTGGATGGATTTAAGAGAGAGTTAGATAGAGCTTTAGAGGCTAGTGGATTCAAGGGATATGGGGAGAAGGCAGGCACGGGTTTTTGATTGGGGACGATCAGCCATGATCACAATGAATGGTGGTGCTGGCTCGAAGGGCCAAATGGCCTCCTCCTGCACCTATTTTCTTTGTTTCTATGTTTCTATGAAACAATCTGGTCCTGCTTTATTCTTTAATTCCCAGATGTTCCTCTCCGTTCCAAACACTATCACAAATCTAATGCTTCTGTGTACTTGGAGCCAGTTTCCAATTTTCCCATTGCAATCAGTTGAGTTAATATCCCACGCCCCGTTGCATAAACAGATGGATATAAGTGGCAGTGGTAAATGGATAAGGGAAGAGTTGACAAATTGCACAGAAAGCAACAAATGTCATCTCTTGGAATTGAGATAAGAGGGAAGAGAGATTTGATGAGATGGGATTGAGAAGGCATAAAGAATGAAAAGGTTGAGTATTGTTCATGACTTGAAGGACCACATTTGCCACTATATTCATCTTTCATGATCTATAGGGTCAACCACTGCACTATACCCTGGATCAAGGTGCAATTTGGCTGACCTAGTCAGTCACCCTCATCCACACCTTCTCTGTAGATTGGCTATAGCATGTTAGCCAATTAGGCTTAGTAATTATAACCCTGCCTAATTATAACATTCATAGTGTAAGATCCTACCTACTGTCTACCAGTCAGAGTAGCAGTGTGAATGTGTGATGACCTGCTGTGTAGTTGGTGACCTGAACAATAAAGATCTTTGTGTTTCAACCTGTGTGAGTTTGATCTTTACATGGTGTCAGAATATCGCGTCAACCTCGCTTCCGTTTTGTGGCGATTTATTTCGTTTACCAGTTTTTATTTGCATGTTTTTTTGTGATTTGGGGATATGGCTAACTCTTGTCAAAAGCCTAGCCCGTTTGTGTTTGATTCTGCTATCGTCGAGAGATGGCGAATGTTTGAGAAGGACTGCTCTCATTATATCCGCTTCATTCACCGCAACGATCACGATGATTTGAGGGCTTCACTACTGTTGAATCTAGCGGGTCCGGAGGCTAGGATCCGCGCCGACTCGTTCGAATTTGCACCTGCACAACTGGATGGGAATGGACAGGTATTGGTGCCAACAGAATCTATAGACAACTCTGTGGCGGTCCTTGGGGGGTAGGCCACTCCTTGGATCATCCCCCTCGCCGATTGAGGGACAGGGGTGTTGGTCTGCCATGGGGTTTCCTGATCACCCTGGGTGTGTGCTCTCGGTGTGTGTGGTGTGCTATCGCTGTGAGGATTAAAGACTACCGTTTGAACCTGCCTGGCATCTGGCCTTTTCCTCACCTCGTCCAGGCCGCTACACTGGTGATCCCGACGTGATCAGAACACGCAGCCTTCTGACGTGATCTGAACACTCAGCCTCCTCCTCCGCTGAGTTAGTGTATGGCTCCCCGTTGACGGTGCCCGGTTAGTTCATCCCGCCGGCACGTGGCCATGTGGAGCAGCCTTCAGACGCTCTGCAACGTCTTCGGCAGACGGTGAGCAAGTTGGCGCCGGTGCCCACGCCTCATCATGGGGTCCTTCCGTCCGCACGTACCCTCTGTTCTGGAGGTCTGCCAGTTCGTCTTCCCTCACAGGGATGCACATTGGACACCTCTCCAGCGGCCGTACGAGGGTTCCTTCCGGGTCCTGGAACATGGCTCGTCGACTTTCGTCCTGGACATGGGGGGTCGGTGTGAGACTGTTTCAGTTGCGTGGCTGAATCAGCACATATTGATATTGATCAGCCGGTGCTGGTAGCGAGGCCCCGTAAGCGAGGGCGGCCTCTGTCTAGGGTACCTCCTTCTCTGGCTACTCTGTCCCCTGCACCTGTTGGTCAGTTGCCTGTTCCTGTGCCGGGCATGGTATGCACCCGGGCTGGCCGCCGTGTACGCCCTCCTGTCCGTTTCGTGCCTTGGGTACTTTGGGGGGGGGGGGGGGGGCCCTGTGGCAGTCCTTGGGGGGTAGGCCACTCCTTGGATCATCCCCCTCACCGATTGAGGGACAGGGTCATTGGTCTGCCATGGGGTTTCCTGACCACCCTGTGTGTGTGCTCTCGCTGTGAGGATTAAAGACTACCGTCTGAACCTGCCTGGCGTCTGGCCTTTTCCTGACCTCGTCCAGGCCACTACAACTCCATGGTGTTGCTGAGAAAGTTTAGAGAAATGTGTGACCTGCCGTCTAACAGAATCCTTGAGAGAACAAGATTTTGTGCCGTGGTGCAACAGGCTGATGAGCCTGAGGAACGATTCATCAGTGACCTGAGACACATCAGCTCTCGATGCAGCTTTGGTGAGCTAACAAATGAGCTAGTTCGCGATAAGATTGTGGGAGGAATGAGTGACCGAAAGCTGCGAGCTGAACTGCTACGGAATGCAGAACTGACTTTAGAGCAAGCTATCCATGATGGCTTGTCGGATGGCTGAGACTGTGACACCACTGGCTGATTTTGATAGCGCGAATGCTAATCAGCAGTTAAATGTGAATTTGGCTAGTTACTCTCCACAAAGGTTTCTCAATGCTTCCAGCAATTTTCAGAACATGCCTAACACGAGGTGCACAAACTGTAACTATTTCCACCCCAGGGGCACCAATTTTGCGTGGCCCATGGGAAAATATGTCATAATTGCAAAAAACGCAAACACTTTGCAAATTGTTGTTGATCTAGTGGGAGTACAGCTCCAAGGACGAAGCTGAACCTGATTCAACAAGACCGGTCAGATTCAAATTCCCATGAGCATTGGAGCCGTCTGGTATTTTGATGGTACCCGATTGGCCTACTCAACCATGGGTCCCGGTGATACTCGACATGGTATTAGAACCATGCATCACCATCCATCATAGACCTAATTTACTGGTTCATCCCGCAACAAGGGGAAGTTACCCATGTCATAATTATATAAACTTATTAATTTGTAGAGTTTGAAAGCACCTCTATTACACCTGGGACTGACGGACCGAACAGTGGATATTATTTCAGCGGCCCACAGACAGTCCACCAAAAAACAGTACTTGGTGTCATCAAGAAATGGGAAGTACTGTCACAACAATAAACATCACCCACAGATCTATGAACATCCCGTCTGTTCTGGAATTCCTGGCAAGCCTCCATTACGATGAGAGGCTCAGTCATAGTGCCATCAACTGCGCCAGAAGTGCTCTGTCAACATACCTGGCGCAAGGAACAGAGCGGCATTCTGTTGGGACACACCCTGGTAACCAAACTCATGAGGGGCATTTTAATGTTAATCCCCCAAGAACCAGGTACTCCCAAATATGGGATGTGAGCATTGTACTGACCATGTTAAGAAACTGGTCTCCAGCTACAGCTCTGTCCCTACAGAAACTGACTATGAAAACAGTCGTGCTGATGGCCTTGGTCACGGCACAAAGGGTCCAGTCACTACAGAAACTAAGGCTGGACAACATGATTATTTCATCTGGAAATTTAACTTTTCACATCAATGAATTAGTCAAACAGAACAGACAGGGGTCAGCAGGCCTAAAAACAGAATTCAGGGCCTACCCGACAGATGGTCATCTCTGTATTGTAACACACTTACTATTATATATGGAGTATACTAAGATCATCAGAGGGAAAGAAATGTCACTTTTAATCAGCTGCAAACAGTCACTCAAAACAGTGACAGTCCAGACCATCTCTAGATGGCTAAAACAGGTCCTAATAAAGGCTGGAGTAGACACTAGCATTTTAAATCTCACTCCACCAGGGCTGCAGCTACATCGGCAGCTATGAAGTTGGATGTTCCTATGGACCAAATCCTCAAGACAGCAGGATGGTCAACGGAAAAACTTTCCAACGATTTTATAACAAACCAGTCATTGAACCTGGAACATTTGCAGAAACAATTTTAAGTTCTGTAATATAATTTACCCCATAAATAGGGGCTATAATTTGGTGTTAATATATTTATCGTTGGGTTTTCAATATCGTATTGATGTCTAATGATGTTAACACTATTCTCCCCATAATCAAGGCAGATGTGATGCATGGACTCGTTTCCACGGCATGAAATCACAGAGCTTTAAAATCTTCACGTAGTCACTCACGTGACTCCGAAGTAAAATAGTAAGATTAAACGAGAACTTACCAGTTTGAAGTTTGATCGTTATTTGATGAGGAGTAACATTGAGGGATGACGTGCCCTCCGCTCCCACCCTTGATCATATACTCAACTGGTATCTCTTCTCTAATCTTACTATGTTTAGTCATTACAGTTATCTGTGATTTCACACCGCTGCTTTGAAGAATGACACGCATGCGTCCTGGCGGGGTTCTTCACGTAATCCCTCAACGTTACTCCTCATAAAATAACGATCAAACTTCAAACTGGTAAGTTCTCGTTTAATCTTACTATTTTACATCATTCAGCCAAGTTCTGAAACCCTGCTAGGCATCGATGCATGCCATGACCTGGGTTTGGTCTATTTCGGGCGTGCCGTTCACAAACTCTGTTTGACAGAGGGACCAACCAGACAGATGCCATCCAACTACAAAGATTTGTTTGACAACCTACTCAGCAAACTACCTACAATATACAAGATCATTGTCGACCATACAGTCACCCCAATCGTATGTGCCCCTCACCGCGTTCCACATGGTATGCATGAACAAATACACAATGAACTGAAACGTATGGTCTCCATTGGAGTCGGATTTACCCATCTGCATCAATCCTAAAGATTTGAATACAGCAATCAAACGGCAACATTACCCTATGAGGACAACCGAAGACGCTGCAGCACAAATCGGTAATGCGAAGGTGTTCTCTGTCTTGGATGCCAAAAACTAATTCGGGCAAATCCTGTTTGACCGTGCTTCATCGGCATTAACAACATTCGCCACCCCGTTCGGACGTTACCAGCTCCTAAGAATGCCCTTTGGCATCAACTCCAGCGTGCAATGGAGCAACTGTTTACAGAATTCCCCTGTGCCATCATAGTTGACGACATTCTGGTTAATGACCCCGATGCCATCTAGCACGATGCAAACCTACGTAAAATACTGGACCGTGCCAGTGACATTCATTTAAAACTGAACCCACTGAAGTGCAAGTTCAGGGTTCCCAAAGTCACTTATTTAAGTCACGTGTTCACTAGTAATGGGCTAAAGCCAGATCCGCTGAAGACTGCAGCAATCAATGAGCTGCCGGTACCAACTGACGACACCAGCCTGCAACGATATCTAGGGAAAGTACCTGGGAAAGTTTATCCCCAATCTCAGCAAATTGTCAGCCCCCCTACATCAACTAACCCACAAAGACAACACTTGGTCCTGGTACCCAGACCACCAGCGAGCGTACGAGACTTTAAAACTACATCTCGCCAGTGCACCCACTCTGTCCTACTTTAATCTCAACCTGCCAGTTACAATCACCTACGATGCATCCCAGTATGGACTAGGCGCTGCATGTTTGCAGACCTCTTTCAACAGAAATGTCATGCCAGTATCCTATGCTTCAAGAACACTAACGGATACCGAACAGCGCTATGCCCAGATAGAAAAAGAACTGCTTGCCGTGGTTTTTGCCTGATTTATAGACTTCATTTTCGGCAAAACCTTCACGGTAGAAACTGATCACCAACTGTTGGTCACAATCCTGAGCAAGGCTATTCATGCTGCCCCAGCAAGACTTCAACGCACGTTGATGCAGCTACAACGGTTCGACTTCCGCATTGTCTACAAAAAAGGTAAAGACATGCACATCGCAGACACTCCATCTCGGGCACCACGCGTTACCAGCGAACAACGTACTTTTGAACAAGAGGAACTCTCCGTTCTGAAGGTTTCCTTCATTCCACCTGACCGCCTGCACCGCCTCGTCGAACACACCGCCAGTTGCTAACCTCAATCATTAAAGACGGCTGGCCAAACGAACAATCCAATACCCCCGCTGAACTGAGACCCTACTTTCTGGTACGTGATGAACTTGTGCTACAAGATGGAGTTATTGTAAAGGGTCACAAGGCGGTCATCCCCCCTTCTCTGCATAATGAGTACTACGAGGAGATCCACGGTGGCCACCCAGGCATTGAGGTCACCCTACAACGCGCTAAAGAAATGATCTACTGGCCCGGAATGACCAAGTACATTCGGGAAAAAAACAAAGTCATGCGCGATCTGTAACAGGCAAGCGCTACACCAGCAAAAACAACCACTGCTGTCCCAACCTGCCCCCTCCCTAGCTTGGTCGTCCGTGGCTGCCGATATCATCGACTGGCACTCGCACTCGAGTTGGTTCGAAATTGATTTTTCTACCAACCATCTCCTCAGAAATAGTTATCCAGAAACTCCTGCAGCATTTCTCCGTACATGGCATTCCAACCCGCCTACAGACTGACAACGGGACACAGTTCACCAGCCAGAAGTTCAAAGACTTTGCCAAGTGCTGGAACTTTAAACATGTCACCAGCAGCCCGGAGTACCCACAGTCCAATGGACTTGCCGAACACGCTGTTCGCAGTGCTAAACAACTTATGGAATGCTCCTTCCTTGCAAAATCTGATGCCTACCTAGACCTGTTGAAACTGAGGAATATTGCCAGAGCCAGTGCTTTAGGCTCTCCAGCCCAACGACTGATGTACCGGCGAACAAGACCTCCATTGCCCGTGACACAGGATCACTTAAAGCCTAAAGTTTTCTTGACCCGCTGTAGTTCAAACGCGCATACAATCCAATCGAGACGCGCAGAAACGTGCCTACAACAAAACCAGCAAACCACTTAAGCCACTGATCCAAGGCCAAGTGGTTCGTTTGTAAACGGACACAGGACATACCAAACTGGGGTTCGTCCATAGCCCCGCGAAGGAGCCACGCTCCTACCTTGTCGATGTCGGCGGCACCATCTACAGACGCAACACCTCCTTCCAGTGAAGGAACGACGTCCGGCGCTCCAGGGTCCTGATGCCCCTCCACTGAACTTTAAAGTGATCGCTGTTCCAGCCATTCCAGTGTCTGCAGCTGCTGCCCCCCACCACTCCCCTCGTCGGTTTACTCCCCCTCCCCCCCCTTGTAACCAGTTCCCCGGTATCCCCGCGACGGTCTTCCCCTACGGTGTCTCCCCAGAGCCCTATTGGCTCGCCCAAACGTGCCCTTAACTTTTCGGAAGAAAAGGTTGATGAGGCAACTCCTTACCGTACGAGGACCGGGCGGGTTAGTAAGTCACCTGTTAGATACGGCGACTATGTTTAACCCCATTATTATTAGATGTGGCATTTTGCATTTAACAATTTATTTACTCATCGTAGTGATAATGCTGTATCCACTTTTCATTTGTAGAAGAAGAGATGTAGCATTGGCTATAGCATGTTAGCCAATTAGAATGTTTAGTAATTATAACCCTGTCTAATTATACCATTCATAGTGTAAGATCCTACCCACTGCTTGCCAGTCTGAGTAGCAGTGTGAATGTGTGGTGACCTGCTGTGTAGTTGATGAACTGAACAATAAAGATGTTTGTGTTTCAACCCGTGTGAGAGTGAGCTCTTTACATTCTCCATGACAAAGTTTGGTCTCTTCCTCCCACTCTCGGAGAGGGTTATTGCCTACCCTTGACCAAATCAGTAGTGCATCACTTAATAGATCTGATAATCATAACCTTGCATCATAAAGCATCTATGTTTGTTTGCATCCTGCATCATTGGACTCCAATCAGAAATACACATCCATCCCCTGGTTACCATGGGGTTGATGTGCACCATGGCTTCCTCTTGTCCCAGCCTTTCTTGCTTACTTCCCTAATTCATATTATTTGGTGTGCTTCTTTCACATTTCAGTGCTTTCTGTACGCTTTACGATGGTGAACATCTATTCCTTCCATTTCCTCCCCGCATAATTTCTAATCAACTAGTTCATAACCAAAGCAAAACACAAAGTGCTGGAGGAACTCAACAGACCAGGCAGCATCTGTGCAGGGAATGGGCAGGCAGTGTTCCGGTAAGGACCCTCCTTCACATTTATATCCACTTTATTACCAATCTTCATGCATGTCCCTTAAATAATATTATTTTTGCAGCCACCACCTCCTTTTTAGATGCACCAGAGTGTTCCCTTTCTCAATATTAACTCTCATCTTTCCTTCCATGTGGTGCATGACCATGACATATCTAATCTTCCACCCACTTCTATCCAAAGTTATTAGATATATTTTTGCTTCACAGCTCTGCTCATCTCCCCGTAATGGTTTTTTTTTGCCTGAATCTCTTTGGTCTATTTCCATTCGACTGACAGCATCATAGTAGATAACCACATATTTCTGGCCTAACAATCCAGACTAAAATGCTTGTTCAGGCAGGATATATTCTGTTTAACAATCTTTATTTTTTATGGTGGTAAAATGGAAGTGGGCCATCTCTTATTTTTTAATTTTCACACACTGTGACTGAATACCATGAAAAGTTAAAGGCTTGAATCCCCTTTATAATTTCCTTCACTTTGTACTTGTCTGTTCAATGGACCTTAAACAGGGAATTGAGTGGAGAATGATTCATAGACATGTCAGTCCTAGTTGTATGGCACTGAGTGGTTGCTCAATAAAATTTAGTGTCACTTCTACACCCACAGATTAGTTTCTATTTGCTGAGATTTGCCAAGTTCATGTGGTGCAGCCAGTAAATGGAGCAAGTAATATACTCCTCATGGCTTTGGAATTAAAACTATTGGTAAGTTATCACATTCCATTTTCTTCACAGACTGCTTCACGCTCATACTAAGACTCTTCTCTTCAGACAAGAATTACATTAGCTCACTTGAACTGTCAGCTTCTGTATCGGGCTGAAATGCACCATTTGAACAACAATTTGAAGGCATGATAAAATGTCAGTGTTCGGTTTTAGTACTTTTGACTTCACTCCCCGTAATCGATTCCCCTGTTTGATAACTAGGTTGAGGTTGACTGGAACTCTTCACGGGAGCTCATCAAAATGTACTTTATGTGGACAACCACGTAATATCTTAAGTTTGGTTAATTGTGGGTGAAAAACAGCACCACTGATTGGGAGAGAGACAGAGTTTAGTTTAGTTTTTTTAATTTAGTGGTACACCGCGGAACCAGGCCCTTCAACCCACTGGGTCCGCACCGACTAGCACTACACTACATACACTAGGGGGAAGTTAAAATTGTCCCCAGCCAATTAACCTACAAGCCTGTATGTCTTTAGAGTGTGGGAGAAAATCCGAAGATCTCGGAGAAACCCCACGCAGGTCACGGGGAGAACATACAAATACCGTACAGACAGCACCTGTAGTTGGGATCGAACCTGTGTCTCTGGCGCTGCAAGCACTGTAAGGCAACTCTACTGTCCCACAACTCTATCGCTGCGCCACCATCCCGCTAGAGGATTAACAAAAATAGTGTGCATGAACAAATAGAGACTGAAGTAGGGAACTGTATTTTCTGTTTCAGAAATGTGCGAGTTTGGGTACTGGTGAAGTTTAGAACGTGTCAAAATCCTGGTGTATTGGGAAACTAGGTTCAACTTCCCTCTCTCCAGGTCTAATTGAAACACATTCTGGTTCCAATCAATCTGATAATTAAAACAAAATCAAAATATGTTATTGCAGTGCAGATAATGTCTGAATAGAGTTCAGGAAGACCACATGAAAGAGTGGTCCTAAAGGTTAGAAAGGTTGATGCAAAACAAGTTAGAAAACTGGATCCAAAGATGGATTGATGATAAGAGAGAGAGTGTGATGGTGGAGAGTTGTTTTGTGATTGGAAGCTTCTGACCAGTGTTGTGCCTTAAGGAGTTCAAGAAGGAACTGCAAATGCTGGAAGATCGAAGGTACACAAAATTGCTGGAGAAACTCAGCCGGTGCAGCAGCATCTATGGAGCGAAGGAAATAGGCTGTCTCCTCCCACCCTCCCATCCGCCCGCCCTCGAACTCCTCCTCCTTCTCCTTTTCCTTCCTTCTCCCCCCACCCCCCATCAGTCTTAAGAAGGGTTTCGGCCCGAAACGTCGCCTATTTCCTTCGCTCCATAGATGCTGCTGCACCCGCTGAGTTTCTCCAGCAATTTTGTGTACCTTTGTGCCTTAAGGAGCAGTGTTGTGATTTTTACTGTTATATGGATATAAATTAAAAAGATTTGTCATGTACATTGATGATTTGGATATAGACTATGTTTGCAGATTGCATGAAATGTCATAGAAGATTTGTAAGTTATTGGGGCAAATCCTCCAAAATAATGGAAGAACTTGGATAAGGACATGGATATTTAAAAAAGACAGATTTGCTGGCTGCAACGGAAAAACCCCCCAATCCACAGAAATAATCAATTTCAAGTTTCAAACCCGTCTGGCCTGTGGACTTGGACATCACACAACGGTGTGAACAGGAAAGGCTGAGACGGAGATAACGAGATTCTCTTGGATACACAAAGGAAGGAACCAAGCCTCAGCAGACGGTGGTAAACAGGCCAGCAGAAGCACAATCACCATCGGGGATGATAACGATCAGGCTGAGGGATCATGACATCAGCAAACCCCTTATCATCGGAAGCCTATTGTTCATGCCAGATCGAAACTGGGAAAAATCAAAAGAACCGCTTTTATCTAGAGGACCACCTGGGGGTTTCAAAGGAAGCTCAGGTATAAAAGCCGAAGTCAAGCCAGAACTCTTCCTCTCTTCCTGCTCTTCCTGCTCTTTCTGCTCTGCTGGACAGCTCGTGAGCCTGCATCGACCTAAGCTGTGAGTATCCTGGTGACCTGGTGAAATTCCCGAAATAGGATCGAGGTCGAGGGGAGTAAAATTGTGTTAAAGTAAGTTTCACGACGTGCCCGATAGTTTTCCGTCCATAGTCTTAGTTTAAAGCATAAGTTTAGCCACGTATTATGTAGTGTTGGTGAGATTCGATTTCTCATTGTTTAATAAAGCCTGTAAATTTTAGACTTGCTTTGAGTCCATCTTGGTTTCTGTTTTCTCTCATCGGCACACTCTGGTCAATTCAACCTTTTTATCATATCCCACCATAATTCCGAGGTCTAGAACCTAGGGGAATCCCTTTTTTGGAGTAAAGGGAAATGCAAAACCCCTACAGATAGATATTAAAAAAATCTGGAGTAACTCAGCGGGTCAGACAGCATCTCTGGAGAAAAGGGATAGGTGACGTTTCAGGTCGAGACCCTTCTTCAAACCCTAATGTCATAGTGTTCTTGATAGTGAGAAGGCTAGTCTTAGGCCACAGGAAGATTTTGATCATGTGGCCTGGCCGACCCACCCACCCACCCACCATGGAGAGGGGAAACCCATCCCCATGTGGCAAGCCGCCAAGCACAAACCTGCTCACCCACAAGGGCTGAAGAGGAGGGTAAAAAGATTCAAGATGGCAGCAGCGGCGACAGACGCAAGGAGAAAGGGCCGGATAGTGGACAGGCTGCGGGAGGCAATGCAGAGCACCTCGATGGTGGAGTGGACCGCTGGAGGCCTTGCAGCAGCCTGGGGCTCAGCTGGATCGGGCACCGCTCCAAGAGGCCGAGCGCGCGGACCGGACGCGGCACGGAACGGTGGAGCAGCAGTGGAGATCACCAACAGCTACACTTGGCCAAGCCGACCCTGCAACACCACCAGGTCAATGGGTCTTTATGGTCAGGTTAAGAAGTCTGTCCTTATAACAACTTGAACTTGAAGATGGCTCCAAATCTGGCAACTCGTGTACTATCTCCATATAGTATTCCTATACACTTGTACTGAAACTATGATTCTAAGAAATCTGCATGTAGTAATCCTTTTATTGAACTGTATACTGAACTGTACATCAGTACCATCGATTGATCCATTCAACATGTTAAAATACATGTGAACAAGCCCTTTATGAGAGGCAGTTTGATATTAAAATGTTATTTGATCAAAAAAGAGTGAAATGCACTTTAATTCTTCATTATATATTTAGTTCCACAGATTTCCTGAAATCACATGCAGGAATTACCTTCCACTCAGTTTCCTATTCATGCTCCAATAAATGGACAACAGCAAAATGACAAAAGACTATCAAGATAGTTCAAACTTGGAATCCAGATTTTCACAGGCCCTCATCACAAGAGTAAACTGTGTGGAAATGTATGCAGTAAAAGGACACTTGCATATACATCAAATAAAAATATAGGCAAGTGAATTATTAAGAATAAGGAGTGAGTAAGCCATTTAGAACGGAGACGAGGAAACACTTTTTCTCACAGAGAGTGTTGAGTCTGGGGAATTCTCTGCCTCAGAGGGCAGTGGAGGCGGGTTCTCTAGATGCTTTCAGGAGGGAGCTAGATAGGGCTCTTAAAAATAGCGGAGTCAGGAGATATGGGGAGAAGGTAGGAAAGGGGTACTGATTTGGGATGATCAGCCATGATCACATTGAATGGCGGTGCTGGCTCGAAGGGTTAAATGGCCTACTCCTGCACCTATTGTCTATTGTCTATTGAATTGGTGCAGCATGGTGGCACAGTGGTAGAGCTACTTCCTTACAGCACGAGAGACCCATGTTTGATCCCGACTACAGGTGCTTGTCTGTACGGAGTTTGTTGGTTCTTTCTGTGACCTGTGTGGGTTTTCTCTAAGACCTTCGGTTTCCTCCCACACTCGAAAAACATACAGGTTTGTAGGTTAATTGGCTTGGTATAAATGTAAATTGTCCCAAAGAAATGTTAGCATGCGTGAATCGCTGGTCGGCGTGGACTCGTTGGACTGAAGGGCCTGTTTCCACGCTGTATCTCTAAACTAAACTAACTGTGTTGGTTTGCTTTCACCACCGACAGCTAAGCAGAAATTGAAGGTACTGAAGCAAACTGATGAAGATCAATACCACACATCAATATCATGTGTGGAACAGAACTGGAGATGCTGGTTTAAATCGAAGGTAGACACAAAATGCTGGAGTAACTCTGTGGGACAGGCAGCATCTCTGGAGAGAAGGAATGGGTAACGTTTGGAGTCGAGGAACGGTCTTGACCCAAAACGTCTCCCATTTCTTCTCTCCAGAGATGCTGCCTCAGATCCTAAACTCAGTATCATAGCTGAATTCACATCTACTTGTGGACCAACGTTTGCTTATAGAACATTTCCTCAGAAGATATTTGAAACATTTAGAATGCTTCTGCACCACTTTCCAAACATTGAGGTCTTATTTGAATTAAAAAAATCTAATCTTCAGTCAGGGATGAATGCAGGTCATTGATGTTGCACAATGGATCATGGATGGAGACCAAATTAATCAGAATATCAGCATAAACTTCCAGCTGCATGGAAGACAGACCAGGTGCAGTGGGGTGTTTTTTAGAAGACCACATTCAGCCTGAAGTCTGACACAGATGATTTACTTCCTCCAAACTCATCTACTGCATCCATTTTTCAAGCTGTAGACTCAAGGTGAGACCAAACGTAGACTGGGCGATTGTTTCGCTGAAAACCTCCGCTCAGTCTGCCTGGACCTACCTGATCTCCTGGTTGTCAAACATTTAATTCCCCTTCCCATTCCCACACTGACCTTTCTGTCCAAGGCCTCCTCCATTTCCAGAGGCCAAACGCAAATTGGATGAACAGCATCTCATATTTCGCCTTGGCAGCTTACAACCCAGCGGTATGAATATTGATTATCTGAATATCTGAAGAAGGGTCTCGACCCGAAACGTCACCCAATCCTTCTCTCCAGAGATGCTGCCTGTCCCGCCGAGTTAGTCCAGCATTTTGTGTCTATCTTCGGTATGAATATTGATTTATCTAACTTCAAGTAACCCTTGCATCTCTTCTCTCTCTGTCCCCCCGTCCCCCCCCCCCCCCCCACCCAAGTCATTGTACTAGCTTCAATGTTGTCTTGTCGACTATCATTGTCTCTAATTCGTTTTCACCTATGGCTGGTCTCCTTTATTATTGTTCGATATTATTTGTTCGATATCTCTCTACATCACCGTCGATATCTCTCGTTTCCCTTTTCCCTGACTCGCAGTCTGAAGAAAGGTCTCAACGTCACCTATTCCTTCTCTCCAGAGATGCTGCCGGACCCGCTGAGTTAAGGGCCTGTCCCACGAGCATGCGACTCCATGCGGCAAGCGCGACCTAAAGGGCCTGTCCCACGAGCATGCGACTCCATGCGGCAAGCGCGACATAACGTGGTCGCTTGAGCCGTACGGCTTGCGGGGCTGGTCCCACTTCGATTGCCGGAGCCGTATGGAGTTGTCCGGAGCTGGTCCCGACATCGCGTGGGGCTCTGAATAACTGACCGTGTTCAAAAATTCCGCGCGGCAACGGCCTGCCGGCCCGCAGCCGCCTCGACGCCGTACGCACCGCCTCGACGCCGTACGTCATGCGCGAACCTCCCGCGGACTTCGCTCGAACTTCATGTCACTCACTCGACCTCCGCGCGGCCCCCGCTTCTGGTTTGGCCGCGCTTGCCGCATGCAGTCGCATGCTCGTGGGACAGGCCCTTTTAGGTCGCGCTTGCCGCATGGAGTCGCATGCTTGTGGGACTGGCCCTTTACTCCAGCTTTTTGTGTCTACCTTTGATTTAATTTGTTGAATATCTGAACTCACAGTATCACAGAAGGTTTCATCAGGGAAGTAGACCATTTGGCCTATCAATGTGATATGCAAGTGTGAAGTGGCTCATCATGCTCCCTGCCCTCTCCAGTTAACCCTGGTTTATATTTTACTGTGTAGGTTTTACACTGGAGGCCCAGGCAGTCACATCAAGTGATGAGGGGGGACATTTTCAGCCTTCTGCAGCACTCCGGTTGCCAATTCAATTTAGTTACAATCTTGCACCAAATATTAAATAAAAACCTGTTATGTCTGAAAATAAAAAAATAAATATAGAAAATGTTTGGAAACACTTAACACCTCAGGACATTCTTTTAGGATGGAGACGAGGAGAAATTTATTTAGACATAGGGTAGTGAATCTGGGGAATTCTTTGCCACAGAAGGCTGTGGAGGCCATGTCAGTTGATATTTTTTAAGGCAGAGATAGATAGATACAGATATAGATTTTTTTTAAGGCAGAGATATATTCTAGATAGAAACATAGAAAGTAAGTGCAGGAGTAGGCCATTCAGCCCTTCAAGCCAGCACCGCCATTCAATATGATCATGGTTAATCATCCAGAATCAGTATCCCGTTCCTGCTTTCTCCCCAGATAATAATAATAATAATAAATTTTATTTAATGGGCGCCTTTCAGACATCTCAAGGACACCTTACATAGTAATCGGAACATATAATCGGAATATAACAAGTAATAAAGACATCACAGACACAAATTAAAAACAGAATTCAATCCAAAAACATAAAATCAAAAACACAGTGTGAAGAGGGAGCAGCGGCAGCTAAAGCGCGCCAGCGTCCACTCTCTCTTCACGGCAGCCATCTTGGACACAGACCTACAGGACTACAATTAGACAAAAAAATCATCCCCCCACAGTGGATAGCACTGTGGAGGAGGGCACAATGTCCAGTCCCCACCCCATGATTCCATTAGCCCTAAGAACTATATCTAACTCTCTCTTGAAAACATCCAGTGATTGGCCTCCACTGCATTCTGTGACAGAAAATTCCACAGATTCACAACTCTCTGGCAGAAAAAGATTTTCCTCATCTCAGTCGTAAATGGCCTAGCCCTAATTCTTAAACTGTGATCCCTGGTTCTGGACTCCCCCAACATCGGGAACATTTTTCCTGCATCTAGCATGCCCAATCCCTTAAGAATGTTATGTTCACCTCTCATCCTTCTAAATTCCAGTGAATATAAGCCCAGTCGATCCATTCTTTCATCATATGTCAGTCCTGCCATCCCGGTGAATTAACCTGGTGAACCTGTGCTGCACTCCCTGAGGAGCAAGAGGGAGTAGATGGGCGGGGGGGGGGGGAGATAGACCTTAGCCACAGCAACATCTACTACAGCTATATTAGGGTGGCATGGTGGCACAGCAGTAGAGTTGCTGCCTTACAGCGAATGCAGCGCTGGAGACCCGGGTTCGATCCTGACTAAGGGTGCTGTCAAGAGTCAAGAGTGTTTTATTGCTATATGTCCCGGATGGGGATAGGATAGTGTTAATGTGGGTAATCGCTGGTCGGCGCGGGCCCGGTGGGCCGAAAGACCTGTTTCCACACTGTATCGCTAAACTATATGACGCCAAGTAAATATTGTGAAGGAAACATCCTTCTGATCAACTGTCATCCCCCCATAGCTGTTGAAACGGTTCTCCTCTAAAACTGGAGGAACATAGAATGTAGCAAGCACCTGAATGTACTCTCTGGATGGGAGATTTCAATGTCCATCTTCAAGAGTGGCTTGGTAGCACCTCCACAGAACAGACTAATGGGCACTGGCAGACTGGATCTGCAGAGGCAGTGAATGAATCAACTCAAGGGATGAACCAGCTTCACTTCATTCCTGCAAATCTTTGTGTGGAAGACGTACCTGTTCATGATAAAATCAGTAGAAGTGGTGACCACAGTCTTTGTGAGAAATAGTCCTCTCTTCACATCAAGCACCGTCCATCAAGCTGTATGACATTGCAGACATCCTAAAGGGGATAGAAGATAGACACAAAATGCTGGAGTAAATCAACGGGGCAGGCAGCATCTCTGGAGAGGAGGAATGGGTGACGTTTCGGGTCGAGACCCTTCGTCAGACTCAGATAAATGGCATAGTCTCAGAATAGATTAGGTGTTTGGAAACAAAACATTCAAGGAGTTCAGTGGACCAGTAGAAGCAACAGAAATGTGCCCCACCACATTTAGTAACCTCGTGGCTTAGTACATCTCTCATTCTACCATCACTTTTAAGCCAACACATCAATCCTTCTTCAAATGGGATTGCAAATGTGTATATGTAGGAAGGAACAGCAGATGCTGGTTTAAACTGAAGATAGACACAAAATGCTGGAGTACCTCAGCGGGACAGGCAGCATTTCTGGATAGGAGGAATGGGTGGCGTTTTGGGTCAAGACCCTTCTTCAGACCTGTCCGAAATGCCACCCATCCCTTCTCTCCAGAGATGTTGCCTGTCCCACTGAGTTACTCCAGTATTTTGTGTCTATCGTGCAACATGTGGCTGGCTGAAGAAGCACAAGGCATACCTAATAATGATGAGGCTGCATTTACTTATCTCGGCAGCACCTCCCATCTCATGACCTCTACCACGAGAGGGACAAGGGCAGCAGGAACATGGTAACAGTGCCACCCGCAGGTTCCCTTCTATCTCACACGGTATTGTGACGTGGAAATGTACCAGCAGCCCTTCAATTTTACCAGAACTAAAATCCCTGGCCAAATGCACCATTTAAGTAACGTCACGACAGGATTCCACCAACACCAGCGAATCTAGTTCAACAAAATTGAAGGAAGTTCAGAACACAATGAGAGCATGAAAATTGAAATTAAAAATGTAAACAGTGTTTTGTAGTTCCGTGGAATCCTAATCCACTGAAACGCCAATACAAAGATTTAATTTTTGATTTTAATTTTCATCTTCTCCATGTGTTATGAATTTGGTACAAAAATGTACAGAGTTTTTAAATATAATTTGCTTCATCCATCGAAATAATGAAAGTTAATATGGAAGATAGCCACAAAAATCTGGAGTAACTCAGCGGGACAGGGAGCACTTCTGGAGAGAAGGAATGGGTGACGTTTCTGACTGGTCTGAGGATGGGTCTCGACCCAAAACGTCACCTATTCCTTCCCCCCAGAGGTGCTGCCTGTCCCGCTGAGTTACTCCAGCATTTTGTGTCAATCAGAGGTTTAAACCAGCATCTGCAGTTCCTTCCTGCACAAAGCTAATATGGAGCTTTGTAATTGGTACCTTCCGTAGTTATGGCTGCTCTGCAGTTTCACAAAGTTGTGGCATTTGTGGGTTTTAATCTCTTATATCTGTTCGGGTTAAAGAAGGTTACAACATTCTTTTACTGTTTACTTAATTTTGATGAATGGCGACAAACCGATAGCAGTTTCAGTCTGGAATTCCAAGTGAAGATTATTATTCATTCTGCCAAGGCTGCATTTTAAAGAAAAATAAATTAGTTTCAGTTGCTTTAAGTGTCTATTTTTAAAGCAATTACTCGTGGAGGATCTGCACCATGGCACCTCAGTCTGAAGAAGGGGCTCAACCCGAAACGTCACCTATTCCTTTTCTCCAGAGATGCTGCCTGTCCCACTGAGTTACTCCAGCTTTTTGTGTCTATCTTCGCCACCTACCTCCAATCCTTCCTCTCTCCATCTTGGAATACATGAGGCTAATTTAAAAAAATGAGGAACTAATATCTAAGATGAAGTTGAGGAGTTTAGATGAATGAGGGGGGACATTATTGAAACATACAGAATAGTGAAAAGCTTGAAGAGAATGGATGTGGAGAGGACGTTTCCACCTGTGGGAGAGTCCAGGACCAGACCATTCGTTAATAGCCTCAGAATTAAAGGATGTTCTTTTAGGAAGGAGATGAGGAGACATTTATTTAGTCAGAGGGTGGTGAATCTGTGGAATTCTTTACCACAGAAGGCTGTCGAGGCCAAGTCAGTGGATTTTTTTTAAGGCAGAGGTAGATAGATTTTTTTATTAGTACAGGTGTCAGAGGTTATGGGGCGGAGGCAGGAGAATGGGGTTAGGAGGGAGAGATAGATCAGCCATGATTGAAGGGTGAAGTAGACTTGATGGGCTGAATCGCCTAATTCTACTCCTATTACTTATGTCCTTATGACCTTATGCAGCACAGAAATTCAAAGTAAAGTCAAATGTTCTGGGGAAAAAAGAGAATGCAAAATATCAAATAAGTGGGCGCACAATGGCACAGCTGATAGACCTGCTGCCTCACAGCACCAGAGAACTAGATTTGAATCTGACCCTGTGTGCTGTTTGTGCAGTTTCCAATTCTCTTTTCCTACTGGTTTCCTCCCACATCCCAAAGTTGTGCATAGGTTAATTGGCCCAAAGATGTAGGTCAATCGGCCTCTGTAAATTGACCCTTGTGTGTTGGGAGTGGATGAGAAAGCAGGATAATATATTCCCTAACTTGAATGGGTGATCAATGATCAGAGTGGACTCAGTGCGCCGAAGGACCTGTTTCCACACTGCATCTCTAAACTAAACTGAACCCAAAGCACATGGATAAAGATTCAATTTAAGATTACCTTTTTTATAATTCTGGAAGTACAATGAAAAGATAATTTAAAAAAAAAAGTTAAATATAATTCAAATAAAGAATGATAATAAAAAAGCAAAATGCTGCAAAAAGTGAAATGTAGTGTTAAAGGCATTGTTAAAATTCCACACAATAAAGGAATGTTAGTTGAGGGAAATTTGGTCATGTTAATAAGTACATTGCAACAGTCATGATGAATGAGGAGACATGAATCATGGAACTGCTAATGACAAGGAATGCCATGACAAATGGGTGATAGGAAGATTTTAAATGAATTAGTCAAGCTAATGGAAGAAAATGAGTTAATTCCTTATCAAATAAATTCTTGGATTCTGAAAGAGTCAAGGAAGGAAATGTGAGTTGTAATGAGGTCTCTATTTCAGCTTCCCTGGCAGTGTGAAGTGTGAAGAGGAAGATTGGCCTTTAAAGCACACCGAGGATTCTTGCTGGAAATTTAAGGACATTTTGTTGTAATAAAGTGAATGTTATTAGCAGGAAGGCTGCCTTTTCAAGTAGGTGGAGAGGCACAATAAAACAAGCTGCAGCTGATTAAATCATTGGTAATGCAATGTAGCAGTAACTAGCACAGATAACAATTGGACTGGGCTTGACTGGTAGATCACACATGTTGATATTTTATGAAAAGATTGCATAGTTGCTGCAAGGGTTTTTATTTTTGATTTAATATCTCAGTGGACAGATACAGCAATGGCTCCTTCATCTGTAGATGGGGAGAGAGGTGGGCATGGACAAGATTGGCCAAAGGGTTTGTTCTAGATTCTTTGACCATTACTAGAACAAGATATTGACTTTGTTGATAGCTGTTTCGAGGAATGTTCATTGGAGGAGCAGGTGTGGATGTCTGAAGAAGAGTCTCGCCCCAAAACATCACCCATTCCTTCTCTCCACAGATGCTGCCTGTCCCGTTCAGTTGCTCCAGCATTTTGTGTCTACCTGGAGAAATGGTGATGTTCTGGCAGAGAACAATGCATGAGTGGGAGAATATTCATAAGGTCATAAGGTCATTTTGATGGGCCGAATTAGGCCATTCGGTCCATCAGGTCTGCTCTGCCATTCAATCATGGCTGATCTATCTCGCCCTCCTAACCCCATTCTCCTGCCTTCTCCCCATAGCCCCTGACACCCGTACTAATCAAGAATCTATCTATCTCTGCCTTAATAATATCCACTGATGGCCTCCACAGCCTTCTGTGGCAAAGAATTCCACAGATTCACCACCCTCTGTCTAAAGAAATGCCTGCTCATCTCCTTTCTCGACTAGTGATGGCTTCCACCGATTGTAGCCGGAAGCTTGCGTCCTTTTCAGGACGGACGATGACAGCGAGGTCAACATTTGTAACAAGGTTTGAAACGAAGAGAAGATCTTCTGCCTAAAGGAATGTCCTTTAATTCAGAGGCTGACCTCTGGTCCTAGACTCTCCCACTAGTGGAAACATTGTTTCCAATATTATAGTGGATGGAAGGGCATATAGTTAGGAGTGAGACAAAACAAGATGACAATTACTTAGAGGGAATAAACAATGAGTAGTATTTAAGGGTGATTATTGGATGTGGATAATGAAGTCATTTGCCCTCTATTTCTTTCACCTCTTGGTTTACAAATATTATTTGAACTAATGATTCAATTGTAGCCCTGAAATTATTCATTGATAACCCTTTAAAAATTAATAATTTATAATAGTTTAGCTTTGTATCAGATGTAAAAATTAACTGCATCCATTTAACAGCCCATAATCATGTCACTATTGGAATGACATAAGACAATTGCTTCATTAAAATGTATGCATTTATGAGTGAATAATAAATGTACAAAACTGATTTGGTGCCAGCATTGCTTTTCCTCCGACTGAAGAAGTCTGAAGAAGGGTCTCGACACGAAACACCACCCATTCCTTCTCTCCAGAGATGCTGCCTGCCCCGCTGAGTTACTCCAGCAGTTTGTGTCTATCTTCGGTGTAAACCAACATCTGCAGTTCCTTCCTACACTGCCTTTTCTTTACTGGTTTAAGATAACAAAGAGACCATTGGTGCTTCCGAGAATCCATGAGTCTCAACATATATCCTTGATTCATTCTTTCCCTTGAAAAGTTGTTCCATTTTCCTTTACGGGATTCCCAGGAGAGAGCTGCTCTTGGAGGTTTGCAAGGAGACTTGATTATGAGTTTTGTGCTGTTGGCTCCTGGCATATTTCAATGGCAAGGTAATTCATCCATCACTATACATCATTCCTGATTTGTTGGGAATGATGCAATCTTTTATAATCATATTTGCTACAGTAAAGGACAACACATTGTGCTGTTAACTCACTAATATACTGACTGCAATTTTAGTAGATGGGAACAGCAGTATGAATATTGCATTCAGCTTTTCAGTTATTAAAGGAAGTGGCCAATTGCAATATTTGAAGATTTGGTTAAGTAGCTGATCGGATAGGGCAGGGTGCTGGAATCTGACATTTTTATATACCTTGACAGTGAAATCGCTTGAAAATGCTGCAGGAAGGTATCTGACAATGTTAAGCTGTTCTTGGCAGTGTCTGTTGATATAACACAGGAGTAAGAGCTGTAATAACTGCTATCTATCTGTATCCTTTCACCAGATGCCCACAAATAATTCAACAGCAACAAATGCAGGCAGCATCAATGCAGCATTGGGCCATTCAGGTTTTTGAACCAGTGCCATCTATTAATCTGAACATGCTGGCATTTATCTCATCTTCAGTTATTCCCCTTGATCTGTTTCTTTGAAAGTTTTATGGGACAACCGGTTTTCGACCCCATTCTTGAAAGTTTTGAATGAACTAATCTTTCGCTGGTAAAGCCCTTAATAAATGAGGCATGCATCCCACGTGACAAACTTGCTGTGCATTTGGCCCAAAGAAACCCTCACTGACACAAGTTGTGATGGAATGCTATGATAAGTTAACAAATCTGTTCTAAGTTTGAAAGAAGGAAGAGGGACACTGCAAAAGAACCTGGGGGTGGGGTCCTAGTGCATGGAATACAAAGGATTGTGTAGGAAGGAACTGCGGATGCTCGTTCACACCAAAGAAAGACACAAAATGCTGGAGTAACTGTCCCACTGAAATAACTGTCCCGCTGAGTTACACCAGCTTTTTGTGTCCGTCTTCGAACGCAAAGGATTGTTGTGTGGAGGCATCAAATAATTAGGAAGCTTCATGGAATGTTGGCATTTATTGCAAGGGGAGTTAAGTATTAAAGCAAGAAGGTTTCCGTGCAACTTTACAGCGCATGCTGAGACTGCACCCAAAGTACTGTATGCATGGTTGCTTTACTTAATTAAGGAATGATACACTGTCATTGGAGACAGTATAGGGAAAATTCACCAGGCTGACATATGAAATAAATGGTGAGCCAAATGGGCCTATGCGTAATAGAGTTTAGAACAATAAGATAGGCACAAAATGTTTAGTTTAGTTTAGATTAATTTAGAAATACATTGCGGAAACAGACCCTCTGGTCCATTGGGTCCACACCGACCTGCGATCCCCGCACATTAACACTACCCTTTAAATTTATACCAAGGCAATTAACCTACAAACCTGTATGACTTTGGAATGTGGGAGGAAACCAAAGAACTCAGAGAAAACCCATGCAGGTCACGGGGAGAACGTACAAACTCCATACAGACAGCCCCCGTAGACAGGATTGAACCTGGGTCTCTGGTGCTGTAAGGCAGCAGCTCTACCATTACGTCACCGAGCCACCTTCTGAAGGACTTGATCCGAAACATTACCCGTTTTTTCTATCCAGAGATGCTGCCTGTCCCGCTGAGTTACTCCAGCATTTTGTGTCTATCTTCAGTGTAAACAAGCATCTGCCATGCCTTCTGCACATTAGAACAATAAGAGATAATCTTACTGAAGCATAAGATTCTGATTGGGATTGACGGGGTGGGCAGTGGTTGAATATTTTTCAATTGGGGGTATTTAAAAAAACAGGGGGCATTCTTTCAGAAAAAGCAGTGGCTCTTTTAAGCTGGGAATGAGGAGAGTCTTCTGTTCTCAGCGTGATGCAAGCCTTTGCAGTTCTCTACCACAGAGATGTACAGAGCAGAAGTCATTGAACAAAATTAAAGCAGAGACTGACAGATATTTGAACTACAAGGGGGTCTTGTGCTTTGGGGAGACAGTGGGGAAGAGGTATTGACTTCAAGATTAACCCGCTGTGATCTAATTAAATACTTGAAATCACTGCTACTGTTTCTTTTAAAAGAGTGTTTGTGAAAAATGAAACATCATTGAACTTGTGTGGCTTATCATTGGGAACATGGGTTGCATTTTAGAAAGGCAATCTGAATTTTATAAGTCGGTCACTATTGTAATTGCCTCAGATTGAAATAAGTTATTTTCCTCCTACTTCCATTACACATTCCCATCGCCAATAGGTGCTGGTATCTTTGAGTTGTTATATTTGTTTGGCCTGTAACATCACTGGTTGATAGTGCAGACAAAATAACAATTGCCTTACAGTTGCTGCTTTCAGTCGGTACTTAAGCAACACAATAAAGCTCTTCTAGAAATACAGTAGGGTTTCACCTAAACTGACTATTTTTTTAACCTTTATAGTGAATGACACTCAGCTGACCATTCTTTCAAAGGAACCTGAGAAAAAGCATGTTGAGCTCCATTGAAAAGAAAATATGTAAGGAATTTCAACAAAGTACATTATTATAAGTATGGAAAAAAAGGTGGAATGCAAAATAGTGACCATGCAACTGTTTCAGCTGATGTAATCAGAATCAGAATCTGAATCAGATTTTATTCGCCAAAGTATGTTTTGCAACATATGAGGAATTTCACTGGCCAGGTCGGTCATACAATTAAAAGCAACAGACTCAAAAACACATTTTAACATGAACATCCACCACAGTGACTCCTACACATTCCTCACTGTGATGGAAGGTGAAATAAAGTTAAAGTCCTTCCTTTTGTTCTTCCTCGGTCAGGGGGCCTCGAGCCCTCCGTTGACGGGACGGTCTTGACTCCCGTAGCCGGCGGTGTTCGGACCCTCCGCGTCAAGGTGTTCAGCTCCTGCATCCTGTCAGCTCCCCCGCGCTGGGCGAACGAACCTCGCGTCAGGGCTGGTCGAACCTTTTGCAGCGTTGGAGCTCCTGACTCGGCCTCACCCGAGACCGTGAGCCCTTGATGGTAAGTCCGCAGGCCGCGGAGGGAGTGATCCCAGGCAAGGGATCCTCTCTGATGTTAAGTCCGCGCCCCGCGGTGGGGCTCACGACAGTCCGAGGCGGCTTCCAGCTCTAGCGATGGTTGGCCGCAGAGCCCGGTGAATGTGATCCGAAAATCAATCATATCTCCGGGAAGGTAAGAACCTGAAAAAAAAAGTTTCCCCCGATCACCCCCTCCCTCCCCCAACATAAAACAAACTGAAGTACATTAAAACCAACTCTTAACAGACATTAAAAATAACCAAAGTTGAAAAAACGAATGGACGAAAGAAGGGTCTGAAGAAGGGTTTCGGCCCGAAACGTCGCCTATTTCCTTCGCTCCATAGATGCTGCTGCACCCGCTGAGTTTCTCCAGCAATTTTGTGTACCTTGGACGAAAGATTGATTGAGTTTGAATGTATTTGGGCTGAAATTCTGTATTATTTTTTAAATGACTTCTATATTGAAAAGTGGGTCAGCAGTCATTTTACCACTTAAAAGGATAAAATTAAATTGTTCAAAACAATTCTGGTTAATGGTGGCACATGTAATATAAAATAAGATGCGAATACTTTAATGGATTAACTTAAAAAGTGATAATATCTTTACTAAGCACAAATCACTTAAGTAGTATTATATTAACATTTCTGATTAAAATATGCAGAGGATTGTTTAGTTTGTTCAATAATGAAAAAGCAAGTGTGTAAGCATGTTAGACTCTATGAATAGATGTCTTCTGTTGGACTGAAGGAGTTCCCATTTAAATATTGTTTTAGGCATACAGCAATGAAACATGCTCTTTGGCTGAACCCGCTCATGCCAACCTAGATGCCCCATCTAAGCTAGTCCCACTTGCCTGCATTTAGCTGCATTTAAACCTTTCCTATCCATGTACCTGTCCAAGTGTCCTTTAACTGCTTTCATAGTACTTGCCTCAACTTCCTCCTCTGGCAGCTTGTTCCATATACCCGCAACCCTCTGAGTGAATAAGTTGCCCCGGAGGTTTTTATTAAATCTTGCCCCTCTCATCTTAAAACTGTGTCCATGCTTTTTGATTCCATTACCCTAGATAGAAGACTCAGCCAGGAGAATGGGGTTAGGAGGGAGAGATAGATCAGCCATGATTGAATGGCAGAGTAGACTTGATGGGCCGAATGGCTTAATTCTACTCCTATTCCTTATGACCTTATGACTCTATACGTTCACCCGAATCCATTTGTTCTTTCAGCACCAGTAGAACTTCCAGACAGTTGTTAACTTCTGAAAGTCAGAACAAAATAGTTTTTCCTCAATGTGCATCACTGTTGGTCTAATTACGGAGTTTGAGAGCTGGAATTTATGATGTTCCATCCAAAGTAGACATGTAATCTGAAGAAGGGTCTCGACCCGAAATGTTATCTATTCCTTCGCTCCGTAGATGCTGCCTCACCCGCTGAGTTTCTCCTGCATTTCCGTCTACCTTCACTTGGTAACTCCAGCTTTTTGTGTCTATCTTAGAAGTGTACATCACCAGGTTTAAATACTTTTATAGAGAACTTTGAACAGAATAATTCCATTGAAACCATCTGATTGAATCTAATGTCCAAATTTAGACTGTACATTGCACACTCTGAGATTATTGTACTATTGCAATGTTAAATGACGCAAATATTTTGACTCTTATAAACAGTGTTTTCACATCATTCATTCAGCAAACCAAGCTAAAAGTAATGGCATCTTGCATAGATGCTAATGTTAATCAACCCTTGAATAAAAAGACAGATCACCGGACAAAATGGAACCCATATACATGACATAAATCTATATTGTGGGATTAATGTCACAAACTAGTTCTCTCTAGGCATATGTGGGCACAGATATTGGAACTTACAGGACATAAACTGAAGTGAGGCCTGGATAATTTTTCAAATAGTTAAATCAGTGAAAGATAGATCCATGTAGAGTGCACAGTCCTTAGCCCTCATTATCCTTCACAGAAATATGACATTGAGATGATTCATTCATAAGCTCCAACCCAACCATTGTAGGGGAGAATATGTCTTATATTCAGTATGCAATAATGTAAATATGCATGCGAAAAACAAAAAAAATGAGATTTCCTTTCATCATTGATGAATGTTGCAATAAATTGTGTGTAGTTCTGAGAGAGTTTGCTTTGCCAAGAAAAAAACAATATCAGATAAAGTCTTAAATTAAAATTATTGACTGCCTGTTGAGATGAGTGCAAGTTATCAGCTGGCAATATCTATCGTAGGAAGAATGGCAGTTCTTTCAGCGCCCTGACCAACATTTATCTTCCTTCCAACAGCATCCAAAATGGATTAGTTAGTCACTTATCTTGCTAATTTCTGTGGATGTTGGCTGTATGCCACTAACTCTTTTGGAGCTACATTGACGTACTTCACATTCATTTCATTCACATTAAACGCATTTAAACACGAAAGAGAGAAGATATATGAGTTGTTCCAAATAACTCAATAACTTCAGGTTAAAAACTAATTTTGGTGTGATTCCCATTCAGTCGGTAAATGAATAATTTAACTATAGTATAATCCCAGCAATCCAAACCTCTGAAATGTCCATAAATAATGACCTAGTTTGTCTCATGTGCAATGTCTCCAATACTCTTCACTAACAGAGAAATGGATGCATGAAATGGCAAACATCCTTGTGAATCTGCCCTGCACCATCTTTAGCTCTATCCACTATAAGGGATCTATGTACCTGCATCTTTACATCTCTCCGCTCATTAACACCAATGGCAACAATCTGCTTTTAACCTATCCCAACTTGTCTAGAGAGCCTGTCTCAGAGAAAACTTTTCTATATCTTGGACCCTCTCTTCCCACATGATGTTAGCCCCTGTCAATTTTTATAGTCAAAGGCCATGCAGATTAAAATGGGCCCTGCGGCCCACCAAGTCCACATGACCATCGAGCACTCATGTATACTAACTTGGTTTAGATTCAGAGAGTTAAATAGCACAGAAATAAGCTCTTGGTCCCATCTCATCCACGCCGACTAAAATATCTACCTACGCTGATCACAGTTGCCTGCACATGGTCATATCTCTGTAAGCCTTTCCTTTCCTTTCCATGTCTTTGTCCAAATGTATTTTAAATATTATAATTGTACTTGCCTCTAACATCTTTCCCTTTAAAACTACACCCCCAAGATGTTGACTCCACTAACCTGGGAAAATGACTTTTATTATCAATCCTATCCTAGCCCCAGTCTAGACCACATCCTTGTGAATTTCTTCAGCACCATCTTTAACTGAATCCATTTTTTAGGAAGTATATACATGTTTCATCTTTACATCCCTCTGCTCATTAAAATTCCTTAGAGCCCAGTCATTCACTGGATGTCAGATGTCATGAGCTCATAAGTGATAGGACTAGAATATTAAATATTGTGGGCGGAAGGAAAAAGGGAAAAAAACAGCAATTAAAAAAAAAAAGCAGTAGAGTGGTACAGTAAAGTTAGTCTCTGGTGAGATAGGAGTTTACAGTCCTAATGGCCTCTGGGAAGAAACTCCTTCTTAACCTCTCCGTTCTCACAGCATGGCAACGGAGGCGTTTGCCTGAACGTAGCAGCTGGAACAGTCCGTTGCAGGGGTGGAAGGGGTCTCCCATGATTTTATTGGCTCTGGAGTTGCACCTCCTGGTGTATAGTTCCTGCAGAGGGGCGAGTGAAGTTCCCATAGTGCGTTCGGCCGAACGCACTACTCTCTGCAGAGCCTTCTTGTCCTGGGCAGAGCAATTCCCAAACCAGATTGTAATATTTCCGGACAAGATGCTTTCCACAGCCGCTGCGTAGAAGCACTGGAGGATCCTCTGAGACACTCTGAATTTCCTCAATTGCCTGAGGTGGTAAAGGCGCTGCCTTGCCTTACTCACGAGTGCTGAGGCGTGTGATGCCCATGTCATATCCTCAGATATGTGGACTCCCAGGTATTTAAAACAGCTCACCCTATCCACAGTATCCCCATTTATCCTCAATGGTGTGTACGTCCTCGGATGATGTGCCCTCCTAAAGTCCACGATCAGCTCCTTAGTTTTTTTGATGTTCAAGAGGAGGCTGTTGTCCTGACACCAGAGTGCCAGATCAGCCACCTCCTCCCGGTAGGCCTTCTCATCGTTGTCTGAGATCAGGCCCACCACCACAGTGTCATCAGCAAACTTGATTATTGAGTTGGAGCTGAACCTAGCCACACAGTCATAAGTGTACAGGGAGTACAGTAGGGGGCTGAGGACACAAGCCTGGGGGGATCCTGTGCTCAGGATGAGGGACTTCGATGTATTCCCTCCCATCTTGACGGGGCCTGGCGGTGAGAGAGTCCAGGACCCAGGTACACAGGGGGGTGTTGAGCCCTAATACCAGTAGCTTCTCGGCCAGTCTGGTGGGGACTATCGTTTTGAAGGCTGAACTGAAGTTTATGAACAGCATCCTCACGTAGCCCCCTTTCTGGCTGTCAAGATGAGAGAGAGCGGTGTGCAAAACCTGGGAGACCGCATCGCGAATTGTAACGGGTCCATGTTGCGAGGGAGGAAGGCGCAGATGTGTTTCTTCACCAGCCTCTCAAAGCATTTCATGACTACCGAGGTGAGGGCCACCGGACGGTAGTCATTCAGACAGGCTGGGGAGGCATTTTTAGGTACCGGTACAATGATGGATTTTTTGAAGCAGGCAGGGACCACGGACTTGTCCAGGGAGAGGTTGAATATTGTAGTGAGCACCAGAGCTAGCTGCGTGATCCCTATCCCACCATTCCCTGCACATCCAGATACCTATTAAATGCCTCCATTGTGTCGATCACTAACACTACTTCTGGCATTCCAGGCACCCATCAATTTCGGTATAAAAGCTTGCCCTGCACATCTCCTTTAAACTTTGTCCCTTTCACCTTAAAACAATGCTCTCTAATCTTTGACTTTTTCACCCTGGGTAATAGGTTCTGATTGTCCACCCTATCAGGACATGATTATATATACTTCTATCAGGTCTTCCATTAACCTTTGACTTTTCAGAGAAAACAATGCAATTTTGTTCACTCTCCTTGTAGTTGATACCTCTAATCCAAATAGCAATCTAGTAAACCCCTGCTTCACCCTTCCAACATCTACACATTCTTCCCATAATCAACCAGAACTGCATGGACTGGTTCAACTTCAGAAACTGAATCACTTCACAAGTGGCTGTGTTAAATTCTATCTGCCATTCCTTTGCCCATTTTCCCATTTAATCCATAGCCTGTTATAAACTTCTTCACACTAAGTTCATTGTCCACCATACCATTAATGTTGGTGTTGACAACAAATTTACTATTCTTGCCAGCTATATTCTCTTCCAAATCATTACTATGTATGTGAAGAAAGCAGGGAAGGCAGCACCAATCCACATGGCAGATCACTGGTAAATGTTCCATTATGAATAAAAAATATTACCCTCTGAGTGTTATCACCAAGCAGATTTTGTATCCAATTGGCTATCTCACCCTGGGTCCCATATGTTCTAACCATCTGGACAAACCTACCACGTGGGACCATGTTGAAGATCTTGGTGAAGCCCATGTAGACAACATCTACCACCAAGCCTACACCAATCTGCTTTGTCACCTCCTCAGAAATTAAATCAAATCAATGAGACACGATTTTCCATGGAGAAATGCAGTGTGGTGGGAGACCAGCAGTGTGGTGGGAAACCTGCTGCCTTACAGAGCCAGAGACCTGGATTCGATCTTGACTATGGGTGCTGTCTGTGTGTAGTTTGTACGTTCTCCGGGTTCTCCGGTTTCCTCCCACACTCCAAAGACATACAGGTTTGTGGGCTAGCATGTGGGATATTGTTAGTATACGAGGTGATCGCTGGTCAGCGCAGACCTGGTGGGTCAAAGTGCCCATTACCACGCTGTATCGTTAAAGTATAAAGTCTAAAGAAAGCCATGATGATTATCCTTGATTAACACTCGTCTTTCCAAATGCAAAGAAATCCTGTGTTGCAGAATCCCTTCCAGTAACTTTCCCAATTAGAGCAATGGACAATTAATGTAAAAGACCAACAAATCTTTGGGATGTTGGAAGAAACTAGGACACCCAGGGAAACTCACATGGTGTAGGAAAGAACTGCAGATGCTGGTTTACATCGAAGATAAACACAAAATGCTGGAGTAACACATGCAGCATCTCTGGAGAGAAGGAATGGGTGAGGTTTCAGGTCAAGACCATTTCTCAGACTCACATGGCCATGGGAAGAACATGGAAACACCACACTGACAGCACAGGGACTCAGGATCGAAACTGCCTCACTGGAGCGATGAGGCAGCAGCTCTGCCTGACTATGTCCCTGGACCACATCAAATACAATCCCACACATAGTGACAACGAAAACACACTGAAGATGGAAAACATCTACAGATAAGAAGGTGTCCACATAAAATACTGAACTTTCAAAATACAATGAAAATCTTAAAATAACCTTAACCACGGTCATTGCTTTAAACCTATTCAGGAAGCCCAATTCTCTTGTGATGTGCACATTTGTACAGGGTTAACAGGACTTTATTTCAGTTTTGACACTTACATGTCAGCTTTGGTTCATTTGATACAGTCAGGTTATGAGTTCAAGCTTCTCATTATATCTTCATATCTTCCAAGGTGAAACTTCATGCAGAGCTGATTACGTGCTGCCTTGTTAGAACTGCTCTGTTCTGACTGAGATTGATAATACGTCTATTTAATTCAGGGCCATGCAAAGATCAGAGTACATTTATTCACGAAGAGTAAGTGTTGTCGCTCGTATTTTGGCCTCAACGATGTAACGTTTTACCTGGTGTATTATTTGCTTACTGTGTGTGAACTCTAGGTATGTATATATTAATTGCACTGTTTGACTGTATAAAACCAAGGGATTCACCTCATGAAAACCAATTCTTAATGAAATATTTCATTGTGGGTTGGTAGAATTGCTGCCTTACAGCGCTAGCAGCGCCGGAGACGCGGGTTTGATCCCGACAACGGGTGCTGTCTGTACGGAGTTTGCACGTTCTCCCATGGGTTTCCCCCAAAATCTTATGGTTTCCACCCACACTCTAAAGATGTACAGGTTTGTTGGTTAATTGGTTTGGTATAAATATAAATTGTTCCTATTGTGTGTAGGATAGTGTTAATGTTTGGGGATCGCTGGACAATGCAGACTCGTTGGGCCGAAGGGCCTGTTTCCGTGCTGAATCTCTAAACTAGACTACAAAGGGGCAGGCTATTGTAGTGAAAACTGCAGTTACTCCCAAATGCTCACCATACATTCAGCTAGCAAAAATTAAAATATTCAACATTTTTCATTGTTCACAGTGCAAAAGTTCCTTGAACATTACTGTTAATAATAATAATAAATTTTATTTAATGGGCGCCTTTCAGACATCTCAAGGACACCTTACATAGTAATCGGAATAAAAACATATAATCGGAATATAACAAGTAATAAAGACATCACAGAGACACAAATTAAAAACAGAATTCAATCCAAAAACAGAAAATCAAAAACACAATGTTGAAACCAACCCAAGGCTTCCGAAGAATATTTAATGTTTTCCACTCTTTATGTTTGTGAGGATAATTTATCCTTCGAGTATGAAGGTCAGTATGATAATAGCATAGGATACTAAAAGCAATATTTACAAGTCAGGTTTCTTTATCTCCTTAGGCAGTCCCTAGGTATCGAGGATAGACATAAAATACTGGAGCAACTCAATGGGACAGGCAGCATCTCTGGATAGAAGGATTGGGTGATGTTTTGGGTCGAGACCCTTCTTCAGACTGAGTGTCAGGGGAGAAGGAGACATGGAGATAAGGAAGTGTCAGGAGTGAGAATGAGACATCAAACGAAACGTAGCTCAAGGGAAATGTCGAATAGATCATTGTAAGCTAGGAAAAGGTGACAAGGAAGCAAACAGATACAAAATTTAATCAGGGGGACAGTCGCACTTTATCTGGCCCCCACAGTACTCATTGAAACTTACTGAATAGTGAAAGGCCAGGATCGAGTGGATGTGGAGAGGATGTTTCCACTAGCAGGAGGTCATAACCTCTGAATTAAATGACGTCCCTTTAGGAAGGAGATGAGGAAGAATGTCTTTAGTCAGAGGGTGGTGAATTGGTGGAATTCTTTGCCACAGATGGCTATGGAAGCCGTCAATGGATATTTATAAGGCAGAGATAGATAGGTTCTTTATTAGTATTGGAGTCAGGAGTTATGGTAAGAAGGCAGGAGAATGGGGTTAGGAGGGAGAGATAGATCAGCCTTGATTGAATGGTGGAGTAGATTTGATGGGCCAAATGGTCTATTTCTGCTCCTATTACATGTGACTTATGGTTAACGTCAAGGTTGGTTGTAAACAGTGAACTTGGAGTGCAAAGTTGTGAAGTTACAATCAAGACAGTTGTGCGTCTATATTTCATTCTGTTTGAGGATTATGTAATGATTCATTATTATACACATGTCTGTTCTTTAATGAACAAAGTAAAAATGCAGTCTACACTTTCTGAATTAATACAAGCATGCAGACAATGATTAATGAACATTATTTCCAACACTAGAAATATCCAGCATGATTCTATTGTTAGCTACTGGTCAACTGTTTATAAATCATAATCATAATTTCAAGTAGCATAATAATGCCCTAGAAGCCCCAATCAAAAAAAGATAAACTCTGTGTATCTTTGCTTGCACACGTGATTTAACTTGTGGTAAAGAAAGATATTTCATACTTAATAAAACTGGCAATTCACTCACAATTCAGAACATTAACCTCTCTAAATGTTAGCAAATCCCGTGTAGAATGTATGCATTTTATTCACTTCAATCACACATTTCTGTCTATATTTATAGCAATAAAATGTTCTTTCAACATTCCCATTCAGTTTGTAATTGGCTCCCAATCAGATATAAAGCCATGTTTGTCTTCCTAATATGTGAGAATTTCCCTTCCTACATTCTGCAACCAACTAATCAGAGGTTCTACTTAAGACAGGACCTTCCACTGAATATGTAATTTGCTTCCTAGACTAAACCTCTCCTGCTCAGTTTGACGTCTGCCAGGACAATTTAACATCACCTATTAATGTGTTGAAAGGAACTGCAGATGCTGGTTTAAACCAATGATAGACACAAAAACCTGGAGTAACTCAGCGAGACCGGTAGCATCTCTAGAGAGCAGGATTGGGTGACGTTTTGGGTCGAGACCTTTCTTTGGACTTCAGTCTGAAGATGGGTCTCGATCCAAAACGTCACACATTCCTGCTCTCCAGAGTTGCTGCCTCTCTCGCTGAGATACTCAATTTTTTGTACCTATTGATGTTCTCCAGAGATGTGGCCTGACACACTTAGTTATTCCAGCAATTTATGTCTTTTTTTAAAGTCTAATTTCAGACTGTACTCCAGTCTTGGCCCACTTATGGATCAGAACACTGAGTTCCAAAAGGGAGGTGAAAGTGGAGGGTGTCAAAGGTTATACGGAGATGGCAGGTGAATGGGGTTGAGAGAGAAAAATAGATCAGCCATGATTGAATGACGGAATAGTCCCGATGGGCTGAATGGCCTAATTCTGCTCTTATATCTTATTGTCTAATTAAAGCAGAATTTTAAATAGTGGCACCACAAGAGACCCCAGTAAATTGGAAGTCAGTGGAATCAAGAGGAAAATCTCCAATGCTGAGGATGTCAGGTTTTGAAAACAGAAAATATTAGCAACATTCAGCAAGTCAGGGAACATCCATGGAGAGAAACTGCACTTGAACTGACTGGTTCAAAACAAACTCATTCTGGACAGCACAACCTCACTGTTCTGCCATCCATGCCCAATGCTTCTGGCTGTTTCTTTATAGGCTGAATTAAATTGATGAAAGAGTGACCTTCTGTGATCGAGGAAATGTCAGGAGGAACCCACAAAGAATCATCTAAAGCCACTTCTGATAAAATACGATTGCAACCTCATTCATAGCCTTCCCATATGGGACCCTACCTTCACAGAAGGGTATATTCATCCCAGCAACAACCCCTCACTGCAGGGCATAGAGTCCTATAGTCAAACACAATGGAAACAGGCCTTTCAGCACAACTGGTTCATGTCTACCAAGATGCCCCGTCTAAGCTAGTGCCATGTGCCTGTATTTGGCCCATATCCCTCCAAACCTTTCCTTTCCATATACCTGTCCAAGAATATTTTAAATGCTGTTATAGTACCCACCTCAACTGCGTCCTATCTATTCCCCTCATGATTTTATACCCTTCTATAAGATCACCCCTCAGCCTCTTGCGCTCCAAGGAGTCCTAACCTCAGCCAGGACTCACCAATGCGAGGCTGGCCGTCTTCGAGCTGTGGCGACGTCCGGGTAGCGGCACGACTCGGCGCTCCGGTGAGGGCGGACAGTGCGGAGCTGAGACACTCCTGTGCGGCCGGCACGGCTACCGGCTGGAAGGCGCTCCCATGTGAGCAGCCCGGTGCGGGGCTGAGACGCTGCCTTGTGGGCGGCCCGGTGCGGAGCGGAGACGGTGCTACGGCGGCTGAGGCGGCGGCGACCTGGATCCGGGGCTCGGCCGCGGGCCAATGGAGGACAATGTCGGGAGCTCGCAGGTCACAGGCTGGTGCCTGTTTTCCGGAGCACCCGTTGCAACAGCTGCGGGCAGCTTCGACCACCCCCCGGGCCGCGGAGCTGACACCATCGCCCGGTGGGGTATCGCCTCGGCGCAGAGGGAGAAGAGGAGGGAAGAGACAGTAACTCTAAGACTTTTGCCTCCATCACAGTGAGGAGGTGTTTGGTGAACTCACTGTGGTGGTCAATCTTTCCCTATAGCTCAGGCCCCTGAGCACTGGCAACAGCCTCCTAAGCTGTAAGAGTTCACTCTTTTCTGCATGGTAGATTTGCTGTCTACAGTGCCAGAGGCACAGTTCGATCCTGACCACGAATGCTGTCTGTAAGGAGTTTTTACGTTCTCCCCGTGACCTGTGTGGGCTTTCTCCAGGTTCTTCAGTTTCCTCTCACACTCCAAAGACGTACAGGTTTGTAAGTTAAGTGGCTTTGGTAAAATTGTAACTTGTCACTCATGTGTGTAGGATATTGTTATTGTATGGGGTGATCACTGGTCGGCGTGGACTCGGTGGGCCAAAGGGCCTGTTTCCGCACTGTATCTCCAAACTAAACTAAACTTCAAAAAGTTGTAACGCCTACAGTTAGGAAGGTTAAGGGCGGCAGGCAAACCACAATGCCATGACGCACTGTATGTAGGATGGCAGAGGCAACTGTGGATAGTTGGTGGTTCTGGAGGAAATCATCATCAGTCAGCCGATCATATTTGAAATCCTGCTACAATGTTGGACGTACGACATGGCCCAACACTGGAGTGCTGACATTTTTAAAGGTCAGGATGTTCTTCAGATCCACTCCCTCCAGGGAAATTGGTGAGTACAATTTATATTGAATAAAATTATATTTTACTTCCAATATGTTGATTGTAGAAATTGTAGAGAAATATAAAATGTCTCCTCCTCTCTCCGACGAGAGTTCTGCAACTTCCTCTCTTGCTACTCCCCCTCTGTGATGCCTTTTTTTTTACTATCTTTCATTCATTTGTTCTATTTCTATCTACACCACCGTCTACAGTATATCTCTCGTTTCCCTTTCCCCTGACTCTCAGTCTGCAGAAGGGTCTCGACCCGAAACATCACCTATTCCTTTTCTCCAGACATGCTGTTTGACCCGCAGAGTTACTCCAGCTTGTTATGTCTATCTTTGTTTTGAATCAGCATCTGCAGTTCCTTCCAAAGTTATTTTACCTTAGGTTATTTTACCTTGTTTACAACATGTTAAAATTCTTAATTATGTACAAATAATTTGCCATGCATTAAATTCATTTCATTTAATTTTATTTGTTTAAATAATTTCTTTGGTTATTTAAGTCTATTGAAATAAAGTTTAAATATCTCTGCCCCTAATAGGCACTTAAACATTCTAAAAGCTTTTGTGATCTGGCTAGGTGTCAGAGCCTGCAAGAGCATTGGTCTGAGACTTATCTCCCTATAGCTCACACTTTAATGAGGACTTTGCTTCTCTTCATATGATCTCTCTCGGTTGTGGTTGCAAGTGCACGGTCTTCTCCGTCAGTACTCAGTGATTCAATCATAGTAACAATAACATGGTGTCATAGAGTGATACAGTGTGGAAACACGCCCTTCGGCTGAACCTGTCCACGCATGTCCCAGCTACACTAGTCCCACTTGCCTGCCCTTGGTCCATATCCCTCCAAACCTGTCCTATCCTTGTGCCTGTCTAGCTGTTTCTTAAACGTTGGGATAGTCCCAGCCTCATCTACCTCTTCTGGCAGCTTGTTCCATACCCCCTCCACCATTTGTGTGGAAAAGTTACCCTGTGGATTCATATTAAATCTTTTCCCCTTCACCTTAAACCTATGTCCTCTGGTCCTCGATTCACCTACTCTGGGCAACAGACTCTGTGCATCTACCCGATCTATTCCTCTCATGATTTTGTACACCTCTATAAGATCTCCCCTCATCCTCCTGCACTCCATGGAAGAGACCCAGCCTACTCAATCTCTCCCTATAGCTCACACCCTCTAGTCCTGGCAACATCCTCATAAATCTTTTCTGAACCCTTTCAAGCTTGACAATATCTTTGCTATAACATGGTACCCAGAACTGAACACAATACTCTAAATGCGGTCTAACCAACATCTTATACAACTGCAACATGACCTCTCAACTTCTTTACTCAATACCCTGACTGATGAAGGCCAAAGTGCCAAAATCCTTTTTGACCACCTTATAACAATACATGATTTTATGCATGTTGAATAATGAGGCAGTTATTGTGGAAGATTTTGGTATCGCATAAAATGATTGCACTAAAAAATGTCAGAAGCCTTCGTTCCCTTTACGCACTATGCCACAATGCTCATAGGATGATAAGATCGTAAGTGATAGGGGCAGCATTAGGCCATTCAGCCCATCAAGTCTACTCCGCCATTTAATCATGGCTGTTCTATCTCTCCCTCCTAACCCCATTCACCTGCCTTCTTCCCAAACACCTGATGCCCGCACTAATCATGAAATCAATACTGTGCATTGTACTACTTTGTCTACAATAAAGGAAGAATTAATGCATTGGCATTTAAGACCATGACAAATATAAATAACAGTGAAGTAAGTAATTCTGCCAAAATAACATCGCATCATATTTGAACATCATATTTTTATCAAGTCAACCTTCTTCTTCTGTCGTATGTCTTTTAGACCTGCAGCTCCGTTGAGGCGAGCCAGGCCAACGTGTTATCATCCAGGTCAATCCAACCTCGTTCACCATTCAGTGGCCGGTGTTTGGGGCAACTGGTGACTATGTGCTCCACTGTCTGTGTTGGGTCCCCACACTCGCAGGAGGCGCTGTCCATGAGGCCCCACCTCTTCATCGCTACTCCATAGCGTCCGACGCCTGTCCTCAAGCGGTTGAGGGTTGTCCACTGCTTTCGGGGCAGGTCCTGGCCAGGGACGTCCATGGGGTCATCGATGTAATGGTGCAGCCTTGATGGTTCAGCTGACTTCCACTGGTCTCTCCATCTCGTCTTGACCTAGGCGGAGACAAAAACAGCCTCTACGTGGCCTCCTCCACGAGTAGCTCAATGTCATCGAACAGATTGCCATCAAAAACAAGGTGACTATAGTTCTACTGCAAGAGACTCACACCGAAAACATAAAGTCAATGTGATACCACTATATTCAACGCATTCTTTGTTATACAAACAATTCTCCTGTGACAGCTAACACTCATTACTCTTTCTATCTTTGATGACGTTACTTTTTATAGTTTACAACATACAGATTGCCAAACTGGTACCAACAATTATCTTGGCAATTGCAAATTGCAAACAGCACTTAGGAGGTGGTGATTAAGCTGCATTCTATACAGTTTTACAGGCTGCAATGAAGACAAACCATGAACTGTTAGATTTTAACATTGGCACCAATTAGCCATGATTTCCTCTATATCCTATCAAGGGGAAACTGTTGCAATAATTGCCTGGTTTTTTATTGCCCATGAAAAATCACCCTTCATTTCACTATTCCTAATGTACACTTAAAGGTCACAGTAACTGTGGTGAGGGCTGCTACTGTTGACTTGGATATTACTCTAAAATATAACAGGTACAGTACATATTGAAATTGTGCACACTGCAAGTCCTGTGAACCTACTTGGTCCTCTGCAAACAGATGTATAACTGTAACAAGTTTCTACACATTGCGTGTAATATGCTTACGTGAAGGATTGTGTCACTTGGTGGATGTTCCTACAATGTTAATTAATTAGGACTCATGCTCTGTATATTCCATATCGTCAACGTTTCTTGATTAAAGTTTTCTTTCATTAAAGCAGTGTTAATGATAGATACCCAGCTTTTATTAATAAAAACACACAGATAGGGCTGGTTTGTGCATTCAAGAAGCTTGAGGAAAAAGTTTGAAGAAAATCCAAGGAAAGGTGGTCCATCCGCCTACTCTAAATGTTCATTCCATCCACCATCAGTGCACAATGGGTGCACTGTGTACCATTGACAACATGTTTAGTTTAGAGATACGGTGCCGAAACAGGCCCTTTCGCCCACCGAGTCCGCACTGACCAGTGATCCCCCCCATACACTAACACTATCCTACACACACTAGGGACAATTCACACTTTTTCCCAACCTACAAACCTGTACGTCTTTGTAGTGTGGGAGGAAACAGGAACATCTGGAGAAAACCCACACGGGTCACGGGGAGAACGTACACACTCCATACAGACAGCACTCATAGTCAGGATAGAACCTGGGTCTCTGGCGTTGTAAGGCAGCAACTCTACCGCTGAGCCACCGTGCCACCCTTCTGAAGTTGCTTGCCTTTGATGGCATATCTCGAACCTGCCACCTTTACTGACATGAAGGACAAGGCTGGCAGATGAATAGGAACACCACAGTGGAGATATATGCTTCAATGATTCAATGGATACTTATGGTTACATATGCAATTAAGCATTACATAGTGAGATTTATTTTGCATGTTATGCCAGTGCTGTCATTTTTGTTGTCATTTCATCAAGTTCAAGACATGGACTGGCCAAGTGTAACCATGCCACTGCTCCACCATTGTAGGCCATGTCTGGTCCACATACGTGGCCTCTTGGAGCGGCGCCCAGTCCAGCTGAGCCCCAGACTGCTGCAGGATCTCCACTACCCCATCGAGGCACTGCACCCCCATCCGCAGATGATCTGCTTACCTGCCCTCCCAATTTGAAGCTCTGAGATAAGGTTGATTAGATGAGCCTTCAAATGGAACAAGCTATGATGGTGGAAGACAAAACATTGGAGAGGTAATAAAACAAGAAAAGGCATTAGAACCTGCCTTCTGGTGAAATGAAAATATCAGAATGAGTATTGACCTGAAACATCGGCCATTAACTTCTATCCAGAGATGCTGTCTGTCCCGCTGAGTTACTCCAGCATTTTGTGGCTATCTTCAGTGGAAACCAGCATCTGCAGTTCCTTCCTACACATCTCCATCGATGACCTTTGATTCTGTTTTCAGTTCTTTTTCAGATGTCCTGCCTTCGTAGAGTGAGATCCCTTCTGTTCACAAAATCTAGAAACCTTAGAATGATTTAACCGAATAATAACACATTTAATTTGGTGCTTATCTGTAACTTTCTATGTTTAAAGTTGTGTCGGCTAAATTGGATAACTTCTGAAAAACGTTGGTGTAATCGTGGACCGACCACATTGTAGTGATGGCGAAGATGACACACCAATGCCTTTCGGTCCTCAGGAGACCGAGGTAATTTAGCCTGTCTCCAACGCCTGTTACAAACCTCTCCAGATGCATCACAGAAAGCATATTATTAGGTTGCATCACAGCTTGGGAACACTTCTGCAAAAACAGCTAGAAACTGCAGAGTTGTGGATGTAGCCGTGGCCATCACCCAGACCAAACTCCCCACCACTGACTCCATCTACACTTCATGCTGCCTTTGGAAACAGCCAACATGATCAAAAACTTTTTTCCACCCTGGTTACTCCTTCTCCCTGCTCCTGTCAGGGAGATGATACAGAAAATTGAAAATGTGCACACACCAGACTCGGGAAACGCTTCCTCCCCTCTGTAATCAGGCTTCTGAATGGTCTTTCCATAAGCTAAGGTACTGTCTGGTTCTTCTCTACCTTATTGCAGACTTTAAACCTTGTCTCAGGAACTGTGTGGGAAGGAATAAGGGGTAAGCCATTTAGAACGGAGATAAGGATAAACTTTTTCACACAGAGAGTTGTGAGTCTGTGGAATTCTCTGCCTCAGAAGGTGATGGTGGCCGGTTCTCTGGATGCTTTCAAGAGAAAGTTAGATAGAGCTCTTAAAGATAGCGGAGTCAGGTGATATGGGGAAAAGGCAGGAATGGGGTATTGGTTGGGGATGATCAGCCATGAACACATTGAATGGCGGTGCGGGCTCAAAGGGCCGAATGATCTACTCCTGCACCTATTGTCTATTTCTATTGAACTGCAGATGCTGGTTTAATCCGAAGATAGGAATAGGTGACGTTTCGGGTCGAGGGTCTAAAGAAGGGTCTCGACCCGAAACATCACCCATTCCTTCTCTCCTGAGATGCTGCCTGTCCCGCTGAGTTACTCCAGCATTTTGTATCTATCTTCTTGCCTCTGGAACAGTTGCGCTGTAATGCTGAGAACTATATTTTGCACACTGCATCTTTCCCTTCAATCTACCTATTGCACTTGATTATGCCCGATGACTGTGAACTGCAGGAGCCCAGTTTTATGAATGACCTGCGTGCCTGAACCAGCAGTTTCTGCTGCAGCAGATAATATAAGTTACAAGTTATAGCAGTAGAATTAGGCCATTCGGCCCATCAAGCCTACTCCGCCATTCAAACATGGCGGATCGATCTGTCCCTCCTAATCCCATTCTCCTGCCATCTCCACATAACCTCTGACACCTGTACTAATCAAAAATCTATCTATCTCTGCCTTAAAATTATCCATTGATGTGGCCTCCACAGCCTTCTGTGGCAAAGAATTCCACAAATTCACCACCCTCTGACTAAAAAAATTTCTCCTCATCTCCTTCCTAAAATAACGTTCTTTAATTCTGAGGCTATGACCTCTAGTCCTAGACTCTCTGACTAGTGGAAACATCCTATCCACATCCACACTATCCAGGCCTTTCACTATTCTGTACATTTTAATGAGCCCCCCCCCCTTATTCTTCTAAACTCCAGCGAGCACAGGCCCAGCGCCGACAAACGCTCATCATATGTAAACCCACTCATTCCTGGGATAAGTCGTCGTGGGGCTTATCCGGTCTTGGAAAAGTGTTGTGTTGAAACCGCGGTGTAACAATGTGAGGCTTGCAGCAGTGGTGGGTGCAATGGAACAAATGCACATTGATCTGAGTTAGGAGAGACTGTCGAGAGACATTGCCAGTTGGTAAGTAATGTTACTGTGACTTGGCACAAAACAGGGAATGAGTGTCTCCATGATTTTTGAATGTTGCATGGAAGTCAATGTGAAGGAGGTTTAAAATTGGAGAGACCTAATCTGTTTTTAAGGTATCCAGAAGAGTCACAACCCTAAACGTCATTTGTCCATTTTCCTCCAAGAATGCAGCCTGACCTGCTGAGTTCCTCCAGCAATCAGTTTTTCCTCAAAACTCCAGAATCTGCATTGTCTTCTGTCTACATGATCAGCAAATGTGCGCACATCACATCCACAAGCCCTTCAGACAGACAGTGTATAGTCAGAAGGAAGAGGTAGGTGGTTAGTGCATATCAAGCTCCAAGGACCAGGATACATTACTGGGGATGGTTGTGGCCCACTCCGATTAACATGGTTGTGCAGCTACATGTCTTGTGGGATCCAGTGTGCCTCTCGAGTCCGATGTGTGAGCCACACACGTGGGATTAGTGGGGGGACATGAAGGCCGCTGTGAGGGGATTTAGGGCTGCAGCCTTCCTCCTGTCTCTGGTATTAATCATTCGGCTTCGGCGATTGTCTTCAAAACTGCTGACCATCTTCCTAATGGTTGTACTCCAGCCAGTCCTGTCACTGGCACGGGTTTAGAAACATAGACATAGAAACATAGAAAATAGGTGCAGGAGTAGGCCATTCGGCCCTTCGAGCCTGCACCTCCATTCAATATGATCATGGTTTCCAGGGTGCAGTGCTGCAAAAGCATTGATGACCTTAAAGATGTGAGCGCAATTGGTGACCATGTGGACACAAGACACTGCAGCTTCTGGAGTGGGGAGATAAAACAAATTGCTGGAGGAACTCAGTAGGTCAGGCAGTATTCGTGGAGGGAAATGGACAGATGATATTTTATAGTGTATGGTATTGTTAATACATCTACTCACATCCAATGTGCCACTCAGCTCAGGTCCTCTTCTGATTTACAATATCAGATGGTGGAGGGACTTAACTATTGTTACTTGTCCTTATTCCCCTCACTACAGCCCAAGCCCTCTGCTATATTCCTTTCAGTTGATTAATAACTTGAACCACCCTCAAGCAATGGTAGATGGATTAAGGAGAGAAAATCAGCACATTATCTCATATTATCTTAATTTAATTAAATTTAGTTTAATTTAATTTAATTTTGTAATCGGAGGACGGTGCACTGGTTAAATTATTTAATGCATTTGCTGCGACTGTCTAACTTTTAATTCTCATACTGATTCTGAGCAGAACTGAGTAGTTTGGTTTAGCCAGGATCTTTGAATGTTGAGACACTGGACACAGGCAACTTTCAGTCCCGTTATGAATATGTGAAGGAAGGAGCTGCAGATGCTGGTCTACACTGAAGATAAATACAAAATGCTGGAGTAACTCAGCGGGACAGGCAGCATCTCTGGATAGAAAGAATGGGTGATATTTCGGATTGAGACCCTTCTTCAGAGTATGACTTCAGAATTATTCAGACCCAGTCTGAAGAAGGGTCTCGACCCGAAACGTCACTCATTCCTTCTCTCCAGAGATGCTGCCTGTCCCGCTGAGTTACCCCAGCTTTTTGCATCTGTCTTATGAATATGTAATGATGGAACAGATGCAACCCTCCCAATCATTAGTTTAAGTGTTTAAGAAGGAACTGCAGATGCTGGAAAATCGAAGGTACACAAAAATGCTGGAGAAACTCAGCGGGTGCAGCAGCATCAATGGAGCGAAGGAAATAGGCAATGTTTTGGGCCGAAACCCTTCTTCAGACTGATGGGGGGTGGCGGGGAGAAGAAAGGAAAAAGGAGGAGGAAGTTTAGTTTAGTTTAGTTTAGAGATACAGCACGGAAACAGACCCTATGCCCACCGAGTCTGCACCGACCAACAATCCCTGCACATTAACATTACCCTACACACACTAGGGCCAATTTTACATTTATACCAAGCCAATTAACCTACAAACATGTATGTGAGGTCTCGAAGAAAACACACACAGGTCATGGGGAGAACGTACAAACTCCATACAGACAGCACTCATAATCAGGATCGAACTCGGGCCGCTGGCGTTGTAAGACACTAGCTCTACCGCTACGCCATTGTGTAACGTGAAACTCAGGTTAAGATTTCAATGAACCTATCACTTGAAGAAGGCTGATGAGTAGGAACCTAATGTCACCCATTGTCCAGCCAGTCTGATTTGCCATCACTCAAGTCAAAGTAGTACAGCCCAAAAGCTGGGGTGGGAAATTGCAACCTTCACGTGGTCCACCCTGTTTCAACAAAAGCAATCAACCTGGCATGCACAAACAGAAGATCAAACAGAACAAGTGTTCAAAAAGGAACTGCAGATGCTGGAATATCGAAGGTACACACAATTGCTGGGGAAACTCAGCGGGTGCAGCAGCATCTATGGAGCGAAGGAAATAGGCGACGTTTCGGGCCGAAACCCCCCATCAGACTGAAGAAGGGTTTCGGCCCGAAACGTCGCCTATTTCCTTCGCTCCATAGATGCTGCTGCACCCGCTGAGTTTCCCCAGCAATTTTGTGTACCATCAAACAGAACAAGTTGTCTTACAACTTTAGGCTGTTCATGCCTTACGCAAGAAGATGAAGAAGCCCAAAAGCTGTCTCTCGATACCCAAAGATGTTCTTTATTCAACTACCCTCATGTGAAGGTTAGTGTCATTCAGAATCTATTTGTCAGAATATTACCTCATTTAACAATTTTGAATGCAGGCTTAGAACAAACAATGCACATGGAAATACACCAAAGTTGAATTGTATTTTCTAAGCGATGTTTAATCAGTTATTTTCCACTTTGTATTTGTGGTTTAATTAGATGCCATATTAATAAAGTCAGACGGATGATAATGCAAGGAATTGTTGGGGAATGGGGATTGAATTAGGATTGGTTGGTGTTTCATCCACGTTGATTGTTCATCCAGGAAAGTTTTGTCAATCTTACATTTTCCTCTGCCTCGTCTTCTGCTTGTCTACCCCTCTCTGATCTTGAACTGCTTCTTGCAATCATGGGTGTCAGAGGACTTTTTCACTGACCAGTGGCTGGAAGACTGCAAGTAGTTATTAATACCTGTAGATCCAGTCTGTAATCTACCAAAAGGATGAAGGCAGCGGATAACATGTCATTGGTAGTTGAGGCAGGGAGTACCCCAATGTTTAAGAAACAGCTGGACAGGTAAATGGATAGGACAGGTTTGGAGGGATATGGGCAAAACGCAGGCAGGTGGAACTAGTGTAGTTTTGTTTAGAGATACAGCGCAGAAACAGGCTCTTTGGCCCACCGAGTCCGCACCGACCAAAGATTCCCGCACATTAACACTATCCTACGCACACTAGGGACAACTTACACTTATACAAAGTCAATTAACCTACAAATGTATGCCTTTGGAGTGTGGGAGGATACCAAAGTTCTCGGAGTAAACCCATACGGTCACGGGGAGAATGTACAAACTCCGTACAGACAGCACCCGTAGACCGGGTCTCCGGAGCTGCAAGCACTGTAAGGCAGCAGCTCTACTGCTGCGCCACCGTGCCGCACTGAGTAGCTGGGACATGTTGGCCAGTGTGGGCAAGTTGGGCCGAAGGGCCTGTTTCCACCCTGTATCATTCTATGACTGTATGAACCTATTCAAACTAGAGTTGGTGGCAGATTTAATGAAATTCCATTTCAATCTTGTCCTTTACTCATGTTCAGGTAGAAATTTAGTCACTAAATATGCTAGATGGAATGAGCTCTTGCTGAGAACTCTTCTTCCAGTTAAAATAGACAATAGACAATTGACAATAGGTGCAGGAGTAGGCTATTCGGCCCTTCGAGCCAGCATCGCCATTCAATGTGATCATGGCTGATCATCCACAATCAGTCCCCCGTTCCTGCCTTCTCCCCATATCCCCTGACTCCTCTATCTTTAAGAGCCCTAGCTAGCTCTCTCTTAAAAGTATCCAGAGAACCGGCCTCCACCACCCTCTGAGGCAGAGAAATCCACACTCACAACTCTCTGTGTGAAAAAGTGTTTCCTCATCTCCGTTCTAAATGGCTTACCACTTATTCTTAAACTGTGGCCCCTGGTTCTGGACTTCCCCAACATCGGGAACATGTTTCCTGCTTCTAGCGTGTCCAAACCCTTAATATTCCAGTTGTTTCTGACACCCCAACAGCTAGTCCATGTGTTCACTGGCTGTTATCTAAGATACATTGATGGCAAAGTGAGCAAATCTTTAGTGCAAGGTACACAAAAATGTTGGAGAAACTCAACGGGTGCGGCAGCATCTATGCAGCGAAGGAAATAGGTAACGTTTCGGGCCGAAACCCTTCTTCAGACTGATGGGTGGTGGCGGCGGGGAGAAGGAAGGAGATTCAAATGATCTTTAGTGCAGACGTGTTAAGGCAAAACCAAATACCCTCCAGTCCTGGCTTATTATTCTGCAGACCTCAGCAACTTCAATTAATTCCAGAAAATTCTAAAGATTGGTTAATTAAAAAAAGTACCAACCACCAGCGGAAATCAGTCAATTGCAATCTTAAATAGTTAACAATCTCTTGATATTTGCTAATCAGAATCTGACCCAAGCAGTTTAATCTGTGTGTAGGAACTGCAGTTGCCTGTTTCTACAGACACAAAATGCTAGAGTAACTCAGCGGGACAGGCAGAATCTCTGGAGAGAAGGAATGGGTGATGTTTCTGGTCAAGACCCTTCTTCAGACTGAGATTCAGGGGAGAGGGAGAATAGAGATATGGAAGGGTAGGGGAAGGTGGCAACAAAGCGTACAGAGATACATTTTAATTAGGGGGACAGTCAAACTGGTCGGAGAACTAGGAAGGGGAGGGATGGAGAGAGGGAAAGCAAGGGCTATTTGAAGTTAGAGAAGTCAATGTTCATACCGCCAGTGTGTAAGGTGCCCAAGATAAATAGAGGTGTTGTTCCTCCAATTTGCACTGGGCCTCACTCTGACAGTGAAGGAGGCCCAGGACAGAAAGGTCAGTTTGGGAATGGGAGGGGGAGTTAAAGTGTTTGGCAACCAGGTGATCGGGTAGGTTTCGGCACACTGAGCGGAGATGTTCAGTGAAACGATCGCTGAGCCTGTGCTTGGTCTCGCCGATATATCGGAGTTCACGCTTGGAACAGCGGATACAGTATATGTGGTTGGAGGAGGTACGTGAACCTCTGCCTCACCTGAAAATAATGTTGGGGTCCTTGGACGGAGGTATGGGGACACCTTTATCTGAATACTTCAAGATACTTCCACCTTTGCTGCATTCAAAAAATATGCACTGCAAATCCAAAAATCCACTCTGAAGACTTAAAGAAGCAAAAGTGGACATCGATTCAGGCAGATATAGTCATTAAAATCACAGTAGTAAATCAAGGAAAATTCCACGAGGGTTTTGCACAGGGAAAAGATAAAACATATGTATTAAAACATCAAAATGACTATTAATTTAATTTCATCATTACAAGGCTTTTTATAATGGGAAACATTTTTAACCATGCAACTCATTGTTCTATATTTCTGTATATTGTGGATATCACACTGTTTGTTTTCAAAGTAGAATTTTTTACTATGTGGCAATATGTTCCTTTTCCGTGGGTTAATCCTTATGCTGCTCATTTCATTTTAAATCGTGGGATTGTTCTTTTGTAAGTAAGGTGTTATTTTTCTAACTTGCAAATCATAAATTTATTTTACACACTGTATGATTATCTTGTGTCATGCTTAATACATTTGCTATGTGTGCTCTGCATACTCAAGTGTGTGAGGGACTGTTAACGATCTGTTCATATAGTGATCTACAGGATAGACAGAAATTCCAGAGTAACTCAGCGGGACAGGCAGTATCTCTGGAGAGAAGGAATGGGTGACGTTTCGGATCAAGACCCTTCTTTAGATGGGTTTCGACCCAAAAGGCCACCCATTCCTCCACCCCGGAGATGCTGCCTGTCCCGCTGAGTTACTCCAGCATTTTGTGTCTCTCCTTGGTTTAAACCAGCATCTGTAGTTCCTTCCTGTACCGATCTACATGAGTAGCAGATTAGGGAACAAATTAATGATGCGGTTGTGATAAATTAATGATGAGTATATTTTTGCACTTTTTGTTATCCCAAGAGAATTATTCAAAATTTTAAAAGCAGGGCACATGTGAAATGTCACAGCTCCAATGCATAAATTGTTTTATTTAGTTGAAACGCATTTTATTTAAGGCATAGTTTTACTCATTTTCCCTCTATTTTCATTCTGAATCCAAATTTTTCATTTCTATTCACAATATGTTAAATATCTCTTTTGTTGCATGTATTTGTTCCAGTCTTCAAATAACCTTTAGAAAAACCGTTTGCCTTTGTGAGAAGATTGGGGATATTTCTCGCTAAGATTTAACTCATTATTGGCTGAATGAATTCTTTCACAATACAAAATGGCCCGAGGGCTTAGCAACCAGGTTCTTTTGTACTGTAGATGTCACGTCCCAGTTTAGCTATAAATAATCATTCTTGAATTTCTTTCATTATTCAAAAAGAGAGGAAGAATGGGAAACCACCTCAATTCAAATGAAATAAACACAAAAAGATGCAGTAACTCAGCGGGTCAGGCAGCATCTCCGGTGAAAAGGAATAGGTGACGTTTCGGGCTGTGACCCTTCTTCAGACTTGACCCGAAACGTCACCTATTCCTTCTCTCCAGAGATGCTGTCTGACCCGCTGAGTTACTCCAGCTTTTTGTGTATATCTTCGGTTTAAACCAGCATCTGCAGTTCCTTCCTACTCAATTCAAATAGAGACATCTTAGAGGACATATAGATATATTAATGTCTGGAAATTGGATTTCATCCCCTTTGGTGCATGAAACACATTCTGCTATAGAATTAGTAACTGCTCCAATGCCCTACAGACCAAAGGTACTAGGCTCCTCTAGTATCTTTGCTGCAGACATTTGTGAGGTTGGACGGACTGTCTTGAGCTCATTATTATGATTTTTGCACACTTGTTGCACATTTGTTAAAATGGAACCTGTGTAGTTCCCATAACGATCTTGCCTAACGACCTGACAATTTGTCAGATCTTGGCCTGACTGGTGGGAAGAGAGTCAGAGTGTAAAGTACTGTCTCTATGGTAAAGACAAAACTGCCACTGAAGTGAAGGGGAATTAATGGAAAAGAACACAGTGTGTGAGAAGGAACAGCAGATGCTGGTTTACATATAAGACAAACACAAATGCTGGAGTAACTCAGCGGGACAGGCAGCATCTCTGGAGAGAAGGAATGGATGATGTTTCAGGTCGAGACTCTACTTCAGACTGAGTGACAGGGGAGAGGGAGACTAGAGATATGGAGGGGTAAGGTGTGAAAACGATAGATCAAAGCAGATGATGCTAAGGAAATGTAAAATGGTTCATTGTTAGCTGAGGGAAAGGTGAGAAGGAGGTATACAAACAATCAGGCATACATCCAAACAAGTGTAAAATTAATCAGGACAGTGAAACTAGTCGGGGAACTAGGGTGGGGGAGGGCCAGAGAGAGAGGGGAAAAGCAAGGATTACTCGACGTTAGAAAAAATAATATTAATACTGTTGGGTTGTAAGCTGCACAAGGTATGCAGTGATTGTGTTCAAGAACCTCCAAGCACCAATCTACACCCTTGCAATATTATGTTATTTAGTTTAGCCTAGATTAGTTTAGTTTAGTTTTGAGCTCCGCATATTAACACTATCCGACACACTCCAATGACAATGTTTTTTACATTCACCAAGCCAATTTATCTACATACCTGAGGTAAACACAAAATGTTGGAGTAACTCAATGGGACAGGCAGCATCTCTGGAGATGCTCTCCAGAGATGCTGCCTGCTCCACTGAGTTACTCCAGCATCTTGTGTCTACCTTCGATTTAAACCAGCATCTGCAGTTCTTTCCTACCTACAAACCTGTACGTCTTTGTAGTGTGGGATGAAACCAAAGATCTCGGCGAAAACGCACGCAGGTCATGGGGAGAACGTACAAACTCCGTACAGACAGCACCTGTAGTCGGGGTCGAGCACCGAGTCTCTGGCGCTGCAAGCGCTGTAAGGCAGCAACTGTACTACTGCGCCACTGTGCCACCCTCAGTGGCCCCCATATCACTTCAATGACGAGGCTAATCGAGGGGCACTGATCATAGCGTGTAGCTCAGGTGTAGTTTGCACAGAAATGCTGAGAACTGTGAAGTGGCTGCCGATTCCATTATCCTGAGCATTGACCACTGAAGCTAACACATGTGGCGTGCAAGACGTTGATATCAGACACTTCAACTATCTCATTCATGATCCCAGAGCAAAGTTGGCCTTAATTAATTTGGTTAAGAGATACAACGCAGAAACAGGCCCTTCAGCTCACCGAGTCCGCACCGACCAACGATTCCCGGACACTAATTTTCCTACATGCTAGGGACAATTTACAAATTTACCAAGCCAATTAAGCTACATATCTGTGCATCTTTGGAGTGTGGGAGGAAACTGAAGCACCCGGAGAAAACCCACGCAGGTCACAAGGCGAACGTACAAACTCCATACAAACAGCACCCATAGACAGGATCGGTGGGCGGCGCGACTCACGTCGCAGCGGCCTCTGCAGTCCGTCTGTCTTTTTATTATTTTTTGTCTTGTTTCAATGTAGTTTTTTTTTGTTTTTGACAGCGTATGTGTGTGTGGGGGGCGAGGGGTGGTGGGGGGGGGGGGGGGTGGGGAAACTTTTAAAATCTTTCCCCTGCACGGAGAACCTGACCTTTTCCTTGTCGGGTCTCCGTTGTCGTTGGGGCTGAGCAACGTGGAGCGGCCTCCAGCGGGAACGACCTAGGGCTCCAGTCGCGGAGCCTGCGGACCTGCTCACCATCATAGAGCTGGCCGAGTTCGGAGCGGGAGGAGCGGTGGTGGAGCGCTGCTGCGACCCGACCCCGGAGATTCGGAGGCTTCCCGCAGATCTGGTAGACAGTAACACCGGGAGCCCGCGGGTCCCTGCTGGGAGACCGCTTTTCGGGGCTTCCGCAATGGCGACTTCTCCCGCCCGAGTTGCGGGGTTGAAGAGTACCTGGAGCGGGGCCTTACACCACCACCCCGCGCGGCTTGGAATGGCGGCTGGACTTTGCTAGCGCCCGCCAGGGGCTCCAACACCAAGACCCGGAGCGTGGCCTTGCACCACCCGGCGCGGCGTTAATGGCCGCGGGACAATTACCATCGCCCGCCGGGGGCTTTGACTCTGACATCGGGAGGGGAATGGGGAGTGCAGGGGAGAGATAAGTCTTTGCCTTCCATCACAGCGAGGAGGAGATGCGCTGTGATGGATGTTTGTGTAAATTGTGTTGTGTCTTGGTTCTTTCTTGTGTGTATGACTGCAGAAACAACATTTCATTTGAACCTCAATGAGGTTCAAATGACAAATAAAATGGTATTGTATTGAACCAGGGTCCCTGGCGCTGTAAGGCAGCAACTCTACTGCTGCGTCACCATGCCGACTGTTCATCAAAAAGTTGTAGGTTGCAAACAAAAACTTTAATTAACTTCAGCAATAGTGGAAGGTTGTTGTGTGTGACCTGTGATGTCTTTAGCTATTCTGTTCAGTTTACCTTATTGTCACGTGTACCGAGGTACAGTGAAAAGCTTAAACATAAGACGAAGGCCAGGAAAGCATGAGTCGCTCTAAGATCAATCGTACATAGACGCTCCCCAGTCAGTAGTCAGATGGAGATGATATTAGCTCGCTGAAAAAGAAAGAGAAATTCTGGAGTAACTCAGCGGGTTTACTCCGATTTCTAACCTTGCTGAAACCACTTTCATGCATGATTTGTGCAAGAAAAATTTGTGCAGGTAAATCCAATTTCCGATTATGGCCTCTTAATTGAAAACAAACTGGCATTTGTTTTGCATAACATATGGTTCTCAAGGTCTTGTTTTCCTGTCTGCCCCAGGGTCTCCTAAATGTTGAGCAATACTTGGGTGATCGGGAAGTCCTTCTAGTGAGAATGATTTTCTTCCATGTGGAGGTCAAACATTTAGTATTCTGTGTAAATGTAAATTTTAATGAAATTTGAAAAGCCTGCTAAAAATTAGATGCACAAACAGTTTGTGATAAACAAAAGTTCCAGTGGCTGGCTTGCAATTGTCTCATTTTTAGTTTAGTTTAGTTTAGTTTATTTTATTGTCACATGCACAGTGAAAAGCTTGAGTTACGTGCTAACCGGCCCGACTCCGACCCGGCCTCGGAGCTGGAGCAGCGGCAGCGGCCACCCGGCCTCGGAGCTGGGGCAGTGTTCCGGCGGCAGCGGCCACTCGACCCAACCGCGGGCCCAGTGGACGACATCGTCGGCAGCTCGTAGGTCACAGGTTGGTGACCTGTTCTCCGGAGCTCCCGCAACAACAGCTGCGTCCGCTGGACTGGAGGGCCTCAGCTTCGGCAGCTTCGACCACCCCGGGCCGCGGAGTGGAACCGGCCCGTTCACGGAGCTCGGATTCTGCCGCGGGACTGACTTACTTACCATCGCCCGGCGGGGTCACAACATCTGAAGCCTGGATCGCCTCGGCACAGAGGGAGAATAAGAAGGGATGAGACAAAGACTTAAGATTTTTGCCTTCCATCACAGTGAGGAGGTGCCTGGTGAACTCACTGTGGATGTTAATTTGTGTTTATTGTGTGTTTTTGTCATTTTTACTATATGTAGGACTGCAAGGCAACAACATTTTGTTCAGACCACAAGGTCTGAATGACAATAAAGGCTACTTTGACTTTACTTTACTTTACTTTAACCAATCAGCAGAAGGATAAAACATGATTATAATCGAGCCATTTACAGTGTACAGATACATGATAAGGGAATAACATTTAGTGCAAGATAAAGCCAGCCAAGTCCGATCAAGGATAGTCCAAGGGTCACCAATGAGGTAGATCAGCAGTCCATGATCAGTGTTGCTTGGAATCTATTCCGCTCTGCTCCAGGGTCAATGATGATGTCAATAGCTTGCACTTCACCTACGAATAATTACTTTATTAAGTTGCAAATAATTGCTAACAATATACTTGATGTGCTATCCAGTGCCGGCCTTAGGAGGTGCGGGGCCCAATTGGGAACAATTTTGGTGAGCCCCAGGTTCCCAGCCAATCATAGAAATATATATAGATTTTATATCTCTATGGTAGAATGGAAAGTAATCAAAATATGCGCTTAAAAAGTGCAAGCGACCAAACAGATCTAAGCTGCATTTTAATATAAAATTGCATACATATAAGCCTACAAGTAACAAACAAAATGTGTAGATCACCTCTGAAAAGTACATAGTTACAATACAACTTGTTTTAATGACTGTGAAATGAAAGAAAAAAAGTAATTTAATTAAATAGATCCTGGATTCACTTTCACCTTACTGCCATAGCAACCTCATATCTTCTTTTAGCTTTTCTAATTTCTTTCTTAAGATTCTTTTAACATTCTTTATACTCCTCAAGCACCTCATTTACTCCATGCTGCCTATAATTATTGTAGATCTCTCACTTTTTCCGAACCAAGTGTCCAATTTCCACTGGTCACTTTAATTTCATATTTCATATATCTTGTGTTTTATGACTTTTGGCAGACCAATTTCCCTCCTGGGATAAATATCATATCATATCGTTCCCTGGCAGTGGAGGAGGTTGAGGGTGGAGAGATCAGTGTGGAACTGAGGCGGGGAACTGAAGTGGTCAGCAACTGGGAGGTGCAAGTGGCCATGCAGACAGAGAGCAGATTCAGGAGCACAAGTCTGCACTGCTATTGCCAAAATGCTCCCAGGACACATGACCTTTGGTGTACTCCATGCTTTCAGCCATTTCTAGTTATCACATGGAATTAATCAAATTGGCTGAAGACCGGCATCTATCACTCTGGGGACTACAGGAAGAGGATGTGATAAATCAACCGCTCAGCACATTCTTGCAAGTGCTTCAGTTTTCTCCTTTGCACTGATGTGCTTGCCTTCCCCATTGCTGAGGACGGGAATATTTGTGGAGACGTCTCCCAATTGTACACCACCATTCCCAAACGGTGGCAGGATTGCAGAGTTTAGACGTGATCCCATTGATTGTGGGATCACTTAGCTCTGTCTATTGCCTGCTATATATGTCATTTGCCATCTAATTTAGCATCTTGATTTGGCATCTAGTGGGGGGCATGGTGGCGCAGCGGGAGAGTTGCTGCCTGACAGCGCTTGCAGCACCGGAGACCTAGGTTCGATCCTGACTACGGATGCTATCTGTACGGAGTCTGTACGTTCTCCCCGTGACCTGCATTGGTTTTCTCCGAGATCTTCGGTTTCCTCCCACACTCCAAAGTATGTAGGTAAATTTGCTTTGTATAAGTGTAAATTGTCCCTAGTATGTGTAGGATTGTGCTGAGATCGCTGGCTGGTGTGGACTCGGTGGGCCGAAGGGCCAGTATCTCTAAACGAAATGAAAAACTAATGGAACTATCTTGTAGCTTCTGTTTCTGCTCCTGGTCCTCCTGCACTGATCCAGAGTTGATCACCTGGTGATGGTCGAGCAGGGATATACCAGGCATGAGGTTGCATGTTGTTGTTGAGCACAGTCCTGAGCTGCTGATGCCCCACAGTTTCTTATTGCTGCCTAGTCCTGAGCTGCTGGATTTGTTCACAGTCTGCCCTTTTAGCATGGTGGTGTTGCCGCTTTACAAAGTGTACTTTCACTGCGAAGATGGGTTTTTGTCACCACAAGAGTTGTGTGTTATTCATTCCCACTGAAATGATCACGAATAGATGCATCTGTGACAGGTACAGTGGTGATAATGAGCCCAAGCATGTTTAATCCTCTTGTTGGTTCCATCACCACCCAATATGACTCAATATGGCAGCAATGCCTTTTAGCACTTGGCTAGCTTGGTTGTAATGGTGATGCCAAGCCACGCTTGGTGCTTTATTTTATTTTAAAATAAATAACATTCTACATATTTTCTCATGTTCCAAAATTTATAAATATTACCCTATCGTCTGGAGTAGCTTGAGATACCTTTTCTGTTGTGTCATTCTGAGACACAGCATTGATGCTGCTTCTGAGAATTGTCATGGAATAAGTATGAGGAATGAAGAACAGAGTGATCTAGGAGTGCAGGTGCATGGTAGACAATAGACAATAGACATTAGACAATAGACAATAGGTGCAGGTGTAGGCCATTCAGCCCTTTGAGCCAGCACCGCCATTCAGTGTGGTCATGGCTGATCATCCACAATCAGTACCCCGTTCCTGCCTTCTCCCCATATCACCTGATCGGGTGGTCAAAAAGGCATTTGGCACATTGGCCTTCATCAGTCAGAGTATTGAGTATAGAAGTTGGGAGGTCATGTTACAATTGTAATAGACGTTGGTGAGGCCGCATTTATAGTATTGTGTTCAGTTCCGGGCACCATGTTATAGGAAAGATGTTGTCAAGCTAGAAAGGGTGCGGAGAAGATTTACAAAGATGTTGCTAGGACTAGAGGGTCTGAGCTATAGGGAGAGGTTGAGTAGGCTCGGACTCGATCCCTTGGAGTGCAGAAGGATGAGGGGAGATCTTATAGAGGTGTTATAAAATCATGAGAGGAATAGATTGGGTAGATGCACAGTCTCTTGCCCAGAGTAGGGGAATCGAGAACCAGAGGACATAGGTTTAAGGTGAACGGGAAACCTTCTGTGATATTGTGAGTTCAGGTAATCAAGGAAGTAAATCAAAGATAGACACGAAAAGCTGGAGTAACTCAGCAGGTCAGGCAGGATCTCTGGAGAGAAGGAATAGGTGACGTTTCGGATTGAGACACTTCTTCAGATTGAGAATCAGGGGAAAGGGAAATGAGAGATATAGATGGTGATGTAGGGAGATATAGAACAAATGAATGAAAGATATGCAAAGAAGTAACAGTGATAAAAGATACAGGCCTTTGTTAGCTGTGTGCGAGCTGAGAACGAGGACAGACAATGAGACTCAACAAGATGTTCAAGAAGGAACTGCAGATGCTTGAAAATCGAAGGTACACAAAAATGCTGGAGAAACTCAGTGGGTGTAGCAGCATCTATGGAGCGAAGGAAATAGGCAACGATTCGGGTCGAGACCCTTCTTCAGACTGATGGGGCGTGGGAGGAGGGGGGGGGGCGGGCGGGGACAAGAAAGGAAAAATGAGGAGGAGGAGCCCAAGGGCTGAGGGAGAGATAGGAAGGGAGGAGACAGCAAGGGCTAACAAAATTGGGAGAATTCAATGTTCATGCCCCCAGGGTGCACACTGCCCAAGCGGTATATGAGGTGCTGTTCCTCCAATTTCCGGTGGTGCTCGCTCTGGCCATGGAGGGGACCCAGGACAGAGAGGTTGGATACGGAATGGGAGGGGGAGTTGAAGTGCTGAGCCACCGGGAGGTCAGGTTGGTTAATGCGGACCGAGCGGAGGTGTTCGGCGAATCGATCGCCCAGCCTCCGCTTGGTCTCACCGATGTAGATCAGCTGACATCTAGAGCAGCGGATGCAATAGATGAGGTTGTAGGAGAAGCAGGTGAACCTCTGTCACACCTGGAACGACTGCTTGGGTCCTTGAATGGAGTCGTGGGGGGAGGTAAAGCGACGTGTAGCATCTCTTGCGGTTGCAAGGGAAAATGCCTGGGAAGGGGGTGGTACGGTAGGGAAGGGAAGAATTGACCAGGGAGTTACGGAGGGAGCGGTCTTTGCAGAAAGCAGACATGGGGGGAGATGGGAAGATGTGGCGAGTGGTGGGGTCACATTGGAGGTGGCGAAACTGACGGAGGATTACTTGTTGTATGTGACGGCTGGTGGGGTGAAAGGTGAGGACTAGGGGGACTCTGCCCTTGTACTCAACAAGATGACTGAATCTGGTACAACTTGGGTGGGGAAGGTATGGAGAGAGGGGGGGATGCAGGGGTTACTTGAAGTTAGAGAAATCAAAATTCATCCCACTAGGGTGTAAACTGCCCAAGCGAAATATGAGGTGCTGTTCCTCCGATTTGTAATTGGCCTCATTCTGACAATGGATGAGGCCCAGGACAGAAAGGTCAGTGTGGGAATGGGAAGGGGAATTAAAGTGTTTGGCAACCGGGAGATCAGGTAGGTCCAGGTGGACTGAGCTTCGGTGTTAAGCGAAATGATCGCCCAGTCTATGTTTGGGTGCGCTGATGTAAAAGAGACCACATCTTGAACAACGGATACAGTAGATGAGGAGCACATTATGAGCTCTTTGGGGAAACTGTTTAATAAGGTTGGCCATGCTTTTGATTTGTCAGGTGTTAAAGAGCGGTCACGGTGATGCAGCGGTAGACTTGCTGCCTTAGAGCGAATGCAGCGCCGGAGACCTGCGTTCAATCCCGACTACGGGTGCTGTCTGTACAGAGTTTGTATGTTCTACCCATGACCTGTGTGGGTTTTCTCCGAGATCTTCAGTTTCCTCCCACACTCCAAAGACATGCAGGTTTGTAGGTTAATTGGCTTTGGTAAATGTAAAAAAAATGTCCCTAGTGGGTGTAGGACAGTGTTAGTGTGTGGTGATCGCTGGTCGGTGCAGACTCAGTGGGCAGAAGGGCCTATATTCGCGCTGTATCTCTAAAGTAAACTAAACTAAAAAATGGCCTGCACCAACTAGCCTCTGCCATGTACCTGGCACTCACCTTTGATAAAGTTTCTGTTAACAATATACAAAAAAGGCAAGGTAGACAAAAATGCTAGAGAAACTCAGCGGGTGAGGCAGCATCTATGGAGCGAAGGAAATAGGCAACATTTCGGGTCGAAACCCTTCTTCAGACTGAAGAAGGGATTCGACCCGAAACATTGCCTATTTCCTACGCTCCATAGATGCTGCCTCACCAGCTGAGTTTCTCCAGCATTTTTGTCTACCTTCGATTTTCCAGCATCTGCAGTTCCTTCTTAAACATACAAAAAAGGGATCTGTTTTTAAAGATGGATGAGATATGTTGCTAGGATAAGAAACAGATGGGACCAGTAATGTTGAAATGAAGGAATGCATTTAAAGCCAAGGGCATACATTAACGTGAATACCTTAGTTTAAAGTCTTCTGAAGTAGATACCTTCGAAGACATGGGACAGAGGTTGAAAGTCCACTGGTTCAATGGTTCAATGATTCTTTATTGTTATGTATGCAGAGCACAGGGACATTCTTTTGCACAACCCACAATGGGTCGAGAAACGTCTTCAGTTCCTTCCTGCACAAATTATTTGCTTAGTTCTCTATTTAGTTTTTGTCTTCCTTCTACCCTGGGAGCTTTTATCAAACCCATCAGACCTTCACTGTTCAAAATGGAAGAGAACAGCATATTTAAACTCTGATGTGAATACTTTAGTTCTGAATATGGACAAATGGCATAATAAACAGAGAGACAGACAATGAAAAATAAATCCAAAGAATTTTAAAGGACAAATATTATCTTCTGAGGCAAACTTCTTCAGTTGCAAGATCCATAAATAAAACTCCAGGAAGCAAAAGGAAAGTCACCATTTCCAGACACTGCCAACATTTCAAAAGAGCTCTGTTAATTGTTGATGTTTCAGGTTATTATTCAAGAATTTTAATCCACTTTGCTTAATGACAACAATTTGCTTCTGTGATGAGACTATCTTCTCTTCCAGGTACAACTGTTTGTAACATTAAGGACATAATGAAATACAATCTCAGGAGCCCATTGGGTTTGCTAATGACCTGCAAGGGCTGATTACGCTTTTCTCTCAGATTTAAGGGCCTGTCCCACTTAGGCAATTGTTTAGGCGACTACAGGCGATGAGGCTGTCACCAAATGGTCGCCGGGGTGTCGCCTGTATGGTTGTGAGTCATCTCCTCAGTCGCCCAAAGAGTCGTAGCATCTTTCTGGTTGCCGCTGAGTTTCAACATGTTGAAATTTTTTCGGAGACAGTCGGCGACAGTGGGTTTGACGCCAATGAGCGTAGCTTGAATTCTCCTGACGTAGGTGCTGTCGTAGTTGTTGCCATGTTAACATAGGTTGTCGCCAGGTAAAGTAGGTTGTCGCCGGTGTTGACTTCGGGTTTTTTCGTTGTTAAGGTAATTATTCTATTTCAAATTTTATGTCAAAGGGGGGTCCAGTCGCCGTTTTTTCGGCAACCTGCTGCAACTATGACAGTTACCAGCAGTCGCCTAAAAATAGCCTAAGTAAGACAGGACCTTTAATATCAACACTAATTCCTGAGGAATGACATTTGTAACATTATTATTTTACTGTAATCAATTGCTGGTGTTGAAAGTCCAAATTCATGCTAATTCAACTCATTAAAAACCTTTCAACAGACCTTGTGCTACTCCTTGAGACAAGAAATAAATTGTCTGAAGAAGGGTCTCGACCAGAAACGTCACCCATTCCTACTCTCCAGAGATATTGACTGTCCCGAGATACTCCAGCATATTGTGTGTATCTTTGGTTTAAACCATGTCTGGAACATGTTTTCACAAATTCTGAGTTAAGTGGCTGCAACAATAGGATAAATCACAGGTCACAAACATGACCCAAACTGAAACCAACTGAGGAAAAACCTGGAACAATAAAACTCCCAAGCAACCTCCTAGCTAAACAGTAAAGTGGTCACTTTGTACCTATTGGACCTCAGTCAAACCAACACTTCCACGTTCAATTTAATTCACCTTACTTCAGGTCTGACTTCCTTTTTGTTTGTATACTAACAGACCCGGAGGCACTGACCCCTGTAGATATAGCGTGGAGAGACTAATTATGAAGTGACTGACTTTGTTTATTAGAAAGCAGGATCTATATCAAAGGCATACCACAGATTACAATCACTTCCTGGATAGAGTGTTGGATTCTCCAGTCAGATTTTTGAGTTGGTAGCTTTTGGGGAATCTTTTTATTATTTCTTGCGTTGGTTCAGAATTTACAAATTACACACAAGGGATTTGCTGAGAGATTCAATTCATACCGGGATAAGTCTTTGGCTTTCACGTAGGGATCTCCCTGCCTGAGAAACAAATCTATCTCTCTGGATTCGGCTCATTCCAGACTCTTTTCAGACAGTTGTATTATTCAAACAACCCTCTCAGGGTGGAGCACAGGGAATTACTCTAATTTCAGTGGATCGAAATGCTGACTGGTTGCAGTTGATGAAGTTTCAAAGTAAATACAAAATGACCAACTGGGATACAGTGTGATACAGTGTGAAACCAGGCCCTTTGGCCCAACTTGCCCACACCAGCCAACATATCCCAGCATGACCCGTATCCCTCCAAACCTGCCCTATCCATGAACCTGTCTAACTGTTTCTTAAACATTGATATAGTCCCTGCCTCAACTATCTCCTCTGGCAGCTTGTTCCGTACACCCACCACCCTTTGTGTGAAAAGGTTACCCCACAGATTCCTATTAAATCTTTTCCCCTTCACCTTAAACCAATGTCCTCTGGTCCTCAATTCACCTACTCTGGGCAAGAGACTCTGTGCATCTACCTGATCTATTCCTCTCATCATACACCTCTATAATTCATCCCTCATCCTCCTGCACACCAAGGAATAGAGTTCCCGCCTACTCAACCTCTCCCTATAGCTCACACCCTTTAGACCATGTGCCTGAGAATCTCTGTGATTATTTTTCTCCCACTGACATAAGGCCCGTAGTCTTTAATTTTCTGGTCAGTCCCTATTGCCCTTCTTAAACAAAAGCACTATATCAGACACCCTCCAGCCTTCTGCAGGGCTGCCAACTCTCACGCTTTGAGCATGAGACTCACGCCCTCAAGCAAACTCTCGCGACCTCACGCTCATCAGAAATGTCTCACGCTCAGTGGTGAGAAATGTTGTGATCAACGAAAATTTCAAAACTCGGATAAACTGCATGGTCCGCGGGTGTTGGAGAGCAGGGGCTGCGGGAGGGATGGGAGCAGAACCAGCGGCCGGAACAGATGCGGGGTGCCGGGACGGATGAGTGTTTGCTGGGGCCGGCGTGTCGCTCGCTGCAGCTCTGGCTTGGTATAGTCCCTAGGATAATGTTAATGTGCAGGGATCGCTGGTTGGTGCAGGCTCGGTTGGCCGAAGGGCTTGTTTCCGTGCTGTAACTCTAAGATAAGATTCATATTCTAGGAAGTACAAGACTTAGTAATAGTAATGACATTGGATGTGAAATGTAGATGGACTCTCTCGCTAGAAGATGGTTATTTCTGGGCACTTTTGTAACAGATGGAACTAGCATTTATACTTTCATGTGTGAACGTTGTATAGGTCTTACTGCAAAAAGCAAGGGCTGCCTCATTCTGCTGATAGACACAAAATGCTGGAGTAACTCAACGGGTCAGGCAGCATCTCTGGAGAAAAGGAAGAGTTGATGTTTCGGGTCGAGACCCTTCATCAGAGTGAGAGTTAGGGGAAAGGGAAACAAGAGATATCTCGACCCAAAAAATATTAGTTTTCACCAGAGATGCTGCCTGACCCGTTGAATCACTTCCTACACATCCGTAAACCTGAGTTTATGTTGGAAGGAAGGTCATTGCTGAATGAGATGGAGATGGTTACGACGGAGGAAGGAACTGAAGATGCTGGTTTACACCGAAGATAGTTCAAGTGAGTTTATTGTCATGTGTCCCTGAGAGGAAAATGAAATTCTTGCTTTGCTTCAGCACACAGAACATAGTAGGCATTTACTACAAAACAGATAAGTGTGTCCATATACCATAATATAAATATATACACACATGAATAAATAAACTGATAAAGTACAAATAACAGATAATGGGTTATTAATAATCAGGGTTTTGTCCGAGCCAGGTTTAATAGCCTGATGGCTGTGGGGTAGTAGCTGTTCCTGAACCTGGTTGTTGCAGTCTTCAGGCTCCTGTACCTTCTACCTGAAGGTAGCAGGGAGATGAGTGTGTGGCAAGGACACAAAATGCTGGAGTAACTCAGCAGGACAGGCAGCATCTTTGGAGAGAAGGAATGGGTGATATTTCGGGTCGAGACCCTTCTTCAGATGGTTAGGCTGAAGACACTGCTACGGACACTTCCTGCATTGATGTCCTGGGACTAGGTTGATTATGATTCTGATCATCGACCAAACCATTTTTCTTTGTATCAGATACAACTGTAGAGGTTTTCATCTTAATATCGTTTGCAATCATTCTACCATGGCTCCATGTTGCCACACTCAATTAAATGCCACCATGATGCTAATGGATAGCTGATCTTGGAATTCTCTTGGGATACTTTCAAGAGAGAGCTAGATAGGGCTCTTTAAAATAGGGGAGTCAGGGTATATGGGGAGAAGGCAGGAATAGGTACTGATTGGGGATGATCATCCATGATCACATTGAATGGCGGTGCTGGCTCGTAGGGCCTAATGGCCAACTCCTGCACCTATTATCTTTCTATGTCATAAAGACCTATTATGCTAGCATTGAATATCATTCAAGGGCTCAATAAATTACAGAGCACGCTCAAAGAACCATATGACCAAATCATGCTTTCATTTCTTTTGTATTTTAGTCAGATAGACATTAGTGTTGTCATTCAGTTCAGTGTTCAGTTTTGTCTATTGTCACGTGTACTGAGGTACAGAGAAAAGCTTTTGTTGAGTGCAAACCAGTCAGCAGAAAGACAATACATGGTTACATTTGAGCCATTTACGGTGTACATGATAAGGGAATAAAGTTTTTGCAAGGTAAAGCCAGCAAACATCAATCAAGGATAGTCCGAGGGTCACCAAAGAGGTAGATAGTAGTTCAGCACTGCTCTCTGGTTGTGGTAGGATGATTCAGTTGTCTGATAAAAGCTGGGAAGAAACTGTCCCTGAATCTGGAATCTTGTATCTGTCCCTGAACTATTCCATCATTCCAGCTTTTCCTGTATAGTCAGTAGTCAATAGCACTATGTGTAAGAAGGAGCTGCAGATGCTGGTTTAAACCGAAGATAGACACAACAAGCTGGAGTAACTCAGTGGTTCAGGCAGCATCCCTGGAGAGAAGGAATGGATGATGTTTTGGGTCGAGACCCTTCTTGAGTCTATAGCACTATTATCTATTGACTATACTGGAAGAGATTAGTTTGAAATCTGGATGACTTTGGAGCACATGTCTTCTGTATTACAACAGGGATGTTGTCTAATCCCAGAGCCTAATCCTCTGTTATTTCTTGATGTCACAAAAGATGCAATGGAAAGGCTGAAGGCAATGGTTCTTAAAGAAGGTGTAGAAAAAATAATGACATTTTCCAAAAGGACCCCACTCTCTACCTCGGTTAATGCTGCACGATTCACGGAACTCTCTCCTGTAAATGTGAAAATAGAAAGGATGCTAGAGTTCCCACAGCATCTTTATTCTTCAACCCAGCACCAAAACTGATTAAACAAATTAATTGGCCAGGAGGGACTTTAATATGCAAATTGTTAGCTGCTATTTCTAGATTACAAGAATGTTAGTTTTCTAACTATTCTTCAATTGGTGCCAACTTATGAATTGTCCTGAATGATGACTACCTCTCTATAAACTGCCTCTATTTTTTAAATTTGCATCTCAAAAATAAGATTGAAGTAAAAGGTTGATTCCTTGGAAGCATGTGAGGAAAAGAAAAATGTTTTACAATTGTGACATTGACTAACTGGGAGCCGATGTCGTTTGGTGGGCTAAGAGTGATGGACAAAATTCTGTTTGATTCCAAATTTGCAGATGATGCGTAGTAGATAAAAATCTATTATCAACAACCAGAAATTGGTTTGCCTCTTCTATTGTTTGTTTTCTTTTACTTTGGGAATTGCAGGGAGGATCATTTTTTCAATATGTGTTCCTGGCTATAGATGTATTAATGAATTGGCGGCTAAATGCTGTGGCTATTAATGACATCACATAACCATAAGTAATATTGGTAATATCTGTCTGAAGAAACTTTTTTGATCCTGTTTTTAAAATGAACATAAATTACATTTCTATTTGAAGATAGACACAAATGCTGGAGAACTCTGTGGGTGCGGCAGCATCTATGGAGAGCTCTGTTATTATGTGCTGTTCATTATATTCCACGATAAAACCTAGTAAATTTCACAGTGGAACAAATAATGTTTTGACTGACTTTGAAATATTTTTTTGTTGCCATAAAAACTAAGATTTTGAATTAACCACACACACACACACCTTATCGATCAAATTCACACTTCCTTGTTTAGAGAAAACAGAGAGGGAACTTCCTGAATATTACAACTCACGCATAGTTTAACAAGTAAAACACCAAGTGCTGGAGTAACTCAGCGGGTCAGGCAGCATCTCTGGAGAGAAGGAATGGGCGACGCTTTGGGTGGAGACCCTTCTTCACTCAGTTACTCCAGCTTTTTGCGTCCATCTTCGGTTTAAGCCAGCATCTGCAGTTCCTTCCTACACAGTTTAAAAGGTGCCCGTGTAATCTGATCCTGTTAACATTGCTGCATTGTGGTGTGCATAATTAATGTCCTTTCCCACACTGGAACAGTTTCTGCCAGACACTTCTCATTGTTGGAAATCTTTGGAAAGACCTGACAGCAGTTTACGTACTGTAATTCATCAAACTGTCCCAGCCACCATGCTACTTTTGAGCAACATTGAACAACTATCTTCAAACATCTATTTGTATAATTTGAGTCGGACATGTTTTTGTCAAATTTTCCTATGGTAATCTTTTTCCCATTTGAAATTTTCTGTATCTACAATAGGCTTACTGGTTTATTCTAATGTGAACCCATTACTCTAAGTCCAGATACAAGGTCTTCACAAACCAGCAAAGAGAACATTTGATTTTTATTTATACATTAACCAATCATTGTTTTTTAATATATATAGAGATACTACGAGGAAACAGGCCCTTCGGTAAACCAAATCAACGATCACCCTGTACACTAACACTATCCTACACACACTAGGGACAATTTACAACTTTACTAAGTTAGTAAACCTACAAATCTGCACATATTTGGTGTGTGGGAGGATACCAGAGCACCCGGAGAAAACCAACAGGTTCATGGGGAGCACGGACAAACTTCATACAGACAAGCACCTGTAGCCAGGATCGAACCCGTGTCTCTGGTGCAGTAAAAGGCCTGTCCCACTGTACGAGGCAATTCAAGAGCTCTCCTGTGTTTTCCCCTGATTCGAACTCGGAGTATGTCCGTAGTGGGTCGGTAGGAGTTCGTGGATATCTCGTAGCGGCTCGTACGAGTAACGGTAGGTACTCGATAAATCCGGTAAACTCGTGACGATTTTTCAACACGGTGAAAAATGTCCACGAGTAAAAAAATACTCGTGATGTAAAAACGTGTTACTTTTTACTTGTACAAGCTGCTACGAGACATCCACAAACTCCTACGGACCCGCTACGATCATTCTCCGAGTTCGAATCAGGGGAAAACTCGGGAGAACTCTTGAATTACCTCGTACAGTGGGACAGGCCCTTGGATAAGGGTCAGGGTAATTATTGCCATTGCTGTGCTTGTGGTTCTAGAGATAATGAAAGGATCTGATGAAAAACGTACGTTCAGGATGTTGCAATGATCGGGAGAGGTTCAGCATTTAAAAGTAGATAGAGGCTAGTAATTTAGCCTTAGCCTTGTGATGCAATGTGTGTCATCAAGGGTTATGATTTGCCTGGCACAGTTATGGGTGAGGAAAAGTGGTGTGAACAGAAATCAGAAAGACAAGTATCTGACAGGACTCCCAATCCAGCATCACTGAGAATAAAATGTGTGAGAAAGGTAGACACATAATGCTGGAGTAACTCAGCGGGTGAGGCAGCAACTCTGAAGAGAAGGAATGGGCGACGTTTCGGTTCTCGAGAAACACTCCAGAAAAAAATTATTGGAATGGAAAAAACATACCATGGGATTGAATTTACAGGCAAAGGCTTTCGACAATGTTAAAAAACTGTTGTATTTTGAATTACACAAATCGCAACCTGTGAAATTGTCACTGGGAATGAGAGCTATCTGGAAAATTGAAGAGTGACTTATCTTAAGTGTTTGAAACTATTTAAAATAAGTTAGCACTATTGATGGGAAAACATGCAGCATAATCTATGTGCTCAGCTATTTAGTAGCAAAACCAGGAACTTGCATTTTACAAGACTAAGTAACTTTAGGCTCACCGAGATAACACTGACCCTCGATCAACAGTTCACACTTGGTCTATGTCCCACTCCAGACATAATACGGGCAATTTAAAGAGGCCAATTAATCTACAAACCTGTACATCTTTGGGACATGGCAGGAGACAGGAGCACCCAGAAGAAACTCATGCTGTCACAGGGTTAATATGTAAACTCCACACAGATTGAACCCAGGTATTAGGTGCTGTGATGCAGCAGCTATACCAGCTACACCACCGGGAGTTTGAAACATTGTTTTAATAATGAAAGGCTTTCAAGGATATATAACAAATGCAGAGGAAGAATTTACTGTAGATGCACAGATCTGACTGAATGGCTAATTAATTCTCATGTGTTTCTTTTCTGTGTGAACATGCTTGAGGAAGAGAGAACAGAGAAAACCTCTTCAATTCAATTGAATTTTGAACGCAACCAAAGTCACTCTGAGTTGCAAGATTATGGAGTCATATCCATACACTGCTACAGTGTGGAAACAGGCCCTTCATCCCAACAGGCCCACATCAGCCAACGTCCCATCTACACTAGTCCCACCTGCCTGTGTCTGGTCCATATCCCTTCTAACCTGTCCTATCCATGTACCTGTCTAACTCTTTCTTAAATGTTGGGATAGTCCCAGCCTCTACCTCCTCTGACAGTTTGTTCCATACACCCACTGTGTGAAAAAGTTACCCCTTAGATTTCTATTAAATCTTTTCCCCTTCACCTTAAACCTATGTCCACTGGTCTTCGATTCACCTACTCTGGGCAAGAGACTCTGTCCGATCTATTCTTCTCATGATTTTATGCACCTCTATAAGATCATCTCTCATCCTCTTGAGCTCCAAGGAATAAAGTCCCAGCGTACACAACCTCTCCCTATAGCTCAGATCCTCTAGTCCTGGCTCTTTACTTCCCTTTTTGCCTTTACAATACTCCTTGAAACTATTTATTTGGTTAGACTTTCGATCATCAGGATTTATAGCATCATAACTGACTCAGTTTTAACTTATGAATGAGTGAAAAACATTAGGATATTTTCTGAATTATTAATGTTGTGCACACACCTTCAATCAATGGAATCACACCAACAAACTGTGCTTTAACAGAAAATGACACTTGAGTTGATTTCTCACACCTACCTCATGTAATTTGGATGCATGTCCAAAGGAAAGGTATGTTGTTGTCAATGCTTTCATTCTTTTTGACACAACACACACAAATCAAAAATAAACTTGTGAAAAAATGGGACACCTTGAGCGGAAATGGCTTTTGAAAAACTGTGCGTTGCAGCTTGTGGGGAATGGCTCTTTCTGCTCTTTCTCTAGCCGTCCACTCGAGATGGAGATCGCTGGATAGCTTATCAACAGGCTTTCTGTGAGGACTACAAGCCCAGTTAGCAAGCCACAATGCCCTGTCAATGGATCTTCTTGGCTTTATTTTTGTGGTTATCACCCACAAATCATCTAATACACAAAGAACAGCATTTCTTATTGTGCTTATTTTGGAATTGAAAGCAAGTATTTCAACGTGAGTGATCACAATGATGGCTAACATGTTGGAACCATTGGCTTCAGCTGTATCTGGTATATTCAGCTGCTGCATAATAACATGTGCAGTAAATCATGCAGGACAAGAACTGGCATCTGTGGCAGTGGAGACATTAGTATGGGGCCAAGTTGAGTCAATTACTTGGCTCTTCCAGTGCTAGACTGTTACAAGTGCTTCAGCATTCTATTTAACTCCCTTGAGCTGCAATCTCGCCGTTAGTCAGAATCCTGTTCTCCCCATTGTCTATTTAATTGTCCATAATTGCGTTTGGCCGAGTTGCAGAGCTTTGATCTAATCAATTGGTTTTGAGATTGTTTTACTCCATGTAAATCAAATTTTGCTGCCACTCTTCAGCATGTATTTAGTCTTGTGTTGTTATATCAACAGGTCAGCACCTCATTTCCAGATACACCTGATGCTGCTCTTGAAGCTTTTCCACATTCTTCATTGAACCAAAGTTGGATCTGGGCTTCATGATTATGAAAGCAGAAGGAATACATATGGCAATCGGACTACACATTGTGATAGATACCCAATCTAATATGCTGGATTAGTTCTAAATCGTCCACGAAGGAACTGCAGATGTTGGCTTACACTGAGAAAAATTGCTGGAGTAACTCAGTGGGACAGGCAGCTACTCTGGAGAGAAGGAATGGGTGACGTTTCAGACTCAAGAAGGGTCTTGACCCGAAACACCACCCATTCCTTCTCTCCAGAGATGTTGTTTGTCCCATTGATTTACTCCAGCATTTTGTGTCTATCTTTAGTTCTAAATCGATTCGGTGTCAGATGATGATTGTGTTGCTTTCCCTCTCTTAAGCCGTCCCTCTGGGTGAAGGATGAACTGTTTCCATTATAGTTCAATGAGTTCTGAACTAGCTGATGAGACCAGTATATGAGCCAACGACTCAGCCACAGAGAGGATAGAATTCCTTGCGGGGCTCTCAGTACCGTCCTGCATTTTGAATGGTCATGGGCTAGGGAATGCCGTGAGTTGGGGAAGTTACACTCTTTCACGGAGAATCTCCTGCCGTGACAGAACTCATAATAGGTTGTCTAGTTGCAAGATTCAATGGTGCTTCATTGTCACATGTGCAATTGCACAGCATGCAGTATCTGTCCTTACATACAGTGTCACCACACCTAAGCACAATTCCCGATTAGTAAAGTGTACAGTAATAGTCCACTGAGCCTGCACACAAGAGGCATCAGATTTGGGCACCATTTTAAAAGTCTAATCTGCGCTCTAGGTCTAATGAGTGGTGCCCTATCCAGGTGAAACCCAGGCTGCTGAAGGGCCTTCAGCCATTGCCTTCCTTGGATGTGTAGATCGACCAGCAAACCGATGTCCCTCTCTTTGCCCGTCCACCTTTGTGGTCCAGAGGCACCTCCTGCGGCTGATCTTGAGTGGTCTACCAGTAGGCCAGACCCTGGTCCCTCCCCTACTGCCCTTGCTCCTCACCCGTCATTGTTGCCAACTCCATCTCGGCCTCTGGTCTTGAGGGGACGAGTAGGGACTGGCTCAGTAGCCTCCACCCTGCAGTCCATGACCTGCTGGGTCACTGGGGACAAGGAGTTGCCGGCTCGGCAGCTTCAGCGTTAAATTCCGTCACCGGCTGGAAGTTTCTCCCGCATGGTTGGCTGGGACTTGTGGTGCTGCACATCTGAAAGAGATGAGTGGCCCAATGGAGCCGACTGTGTACAGGGAGGGTCAGTGATGGGGGTGGTGGGCCTCAATTTGAATGCTAATGCAACATGGAGCTACGCAAGCCCCACCTGTCCACGTTTGGTCGTGTTCCAATCCGTCCCGGCGCTGAAGTATTGATCATCCCGAGGAGAGGCCTTGGACATCGGACCGTCGGCAGCGGCAAGTGCGGATGGTTCAAGGCCCCGACCACGGGGCCTTGAACCTTCCGCACTTGCCGCTGCCTTCCATCACAGTGAGGAATGTTGATTCCACTGTGGTGGATGTTAAATTTATTTTATGTGTGTATTGTGTTCTTTTCACTCAGTATGGCTTTATGGTAACTCAAATTTCACTGCACCTAGTGCGTGCGTGAGGGTGAGTAGAGTCTGAAGAAGGGTTTCGGCCCGAAACGTCGCCTATTTCCTTCGCTCCATAGATGCTGCTGCACCCGCTGAGTTCCCCCAGCAATTTTGTGTACCTTCACTGCACCTTAGTTGGTTGTGACAATAACCCCGAACTTGAACTTGAACTTGAACTTGGCCCATATCCCTCCAAACCTATCGAACTGTTTCTTAAATGATAGGATAGTCCCAGCCTCAACCACCTCCTCTGGCAGCTCGTTCCATATCCCCACCACACTTTGTGTGAAAATGTTACCCCTTAAGATTCCTATTAAATCTTTTCCCCTTCGCCTTAAACCTAAGATACAGAAATGTTGAGGAAGCAGGCCTCTTTGACTGGATATAAGATGGTCTGCAGGTGACACTCAGGCACACTCTTGTGCCAGCACTTCTCCCTGAGTGGAGGTCATAATAATGGTGCTTCACATCTTCCTAGTGAAGGGATTGCAGATTGGCTTGAGGCATGTCTACAAGAACTGCAATTAATAACATGGATCTCAATGAACAGGTATCAGTTCATGCCCAAACTGTGTAATAATAATAATGGATGGGATTTATATAGCGCCTTTCTAATACTCAAGGCGCTTTACATTGCATTATTCATTCACTCCTCAGTCACACTCGGTGGTGGTAAGCTACTTCTGTAGCCACAGCTGCCCTGGGGCAGACTGACAGAAGCGTGGCTGCCAATCTGCGCCTACGGCCCCTCCGACCACCACCAATCACTCACACACATTCACACACATTCACACACAGGCAAAGGTGGGTGAAGTGTCTTGCCCAAGGACACAACGACAGTATGCACTCCAAGCGGGATTCGAACCGGCTACCTTCCGGTTGCCAGCCGAACACTTAGCCCATTGTGCCATCTGTCGTCCCAGATGTGTAGCAGATTATCAAACATAAACATAAACATGAGAGTGAGTGAAATATTTCTCACTATCACTGAGAAATAGTGAGAAATGCTGGAGTAACTCAGCAGGACAGGCAGCTTTTCTGGAGAGAAGGAATGGGTGACGTTTCGGGCCGAGACCCTTCTTCAGATTGATATATTTCTTGGCAACTCTTATGACCCTTTCACCTTGAGGGAAATTTCCGTACTTGATATTCCCAGTAATGAGCATTATATTAAGCACGGATCCAAGGGGGAGAAAGGGGTAACTTTAGTGGAGGGTGAATGGAACAAGCTGCCAGAGGAGGTAGGTGAGGCTGGGACTATCCCAACATTTAGGAAAGAGTTAGACAGGTATATGGATAGGATGGGTTTGGAGGGATATGGGCCAAACACGGGCAGGTGGGACTAGTGTAGCTGGGACATGTTGGCCGGTGTGGGCAAGTTGGGCTGAAGGGCTTGTTTCCACGGTGTATCACTCTATGACTCTATTTGAGAACACCTTACAGTTTATGCTTGGCAAGTGCAAAGACTTGATTGACATGTGCTGCACAAAAATGCAAACCACTGTTTGCAGCTGGAGACAGTGGAAGAAGCTCTGTAGATCAGTAAGGAGATCTGAAGCATGAGGACAATGACACAACCAAATGAACAACTGCAGTGAGGAGAACCACAAAGGTTACCAAAGTTGGAGCAGGACACAATCAGCCTCATCTTCCAGTTAGGTAGAGGGTGCCTTATGTGTGTTGAGAAATGTTTTATGTAGGAAGGAACAGCAGTTGCTGGTTTACACCGAAGAGAGACAGAAAATGCTGGAGTAACTCAGTGGGACAGGCAGCATCTCTGGAGACAAGGAATGGGCGACATTTTGGGTCGGGTCTGAAGAAGGGTCTCAACCTGAAATGTCTCCCGTTCCTTCTATCCAGGGATGCTGCCGGTCCCATTGGGAAATATTTTCCTGGGGGCCTGCAAAATCGTAACCCAGAGTGCAAGCCAGATGTGAGTGGCCACACTGCAAGCATTAACTACACATTACACCAAACACAGGTGACTCGTAATATTCCCTGACATCCTGCTGTGAATGAACCTTCGCAGTAATTATTGAAGTGGCTTGATGCAACGTCCTTGCATGTTACTGATTAAGGTCATCTTGATTAAAGCGCTCTGACCTTCACACCAAACATTATTGCCCCTCAAGATCTCCATTGCATAAGTACTGAGAATTGACAAACTTCAATGGGCTGATCAACAGCAATGATGATTGAATATTGTTGTGATCTATTGCAGCTGGTGTTAATGCGCATCACAATATGTTGATATTTAAGACACATAGGATGGTGGGTAGAGAGATGCACTGAGACGTTAGCCAATGAATAATGTGCCCATTCAATGATTTAAAAAATCATTCATGGAACTGCAAAATAAATTATGTTTTGAGCCATTGCACTAATTGGCCGTTTCAAGCAACACCAATGAAGTCCCAATGTGACCAACATGGAAGAAGGGTCTCGACCCTTCTCTCCTGAGATGCTGTCTGCCCCGCTATGTTACTCCAGCATTGTGTGTCTATCTTCAGAAACCAGCATCTGCAGTTCCTTCCTACACATGATGTTGTACATATCAGAACAACCACATATGGTCAATACTTTTTTAACCATTCCTGTTACTTTCATTCATAAAGAATAGTTGCAAGAGAACAGTAAAGGGCCTGTCCCACTTAGGCGACTTTTTAGGCGAGTGCAGGAGACTCTGCGCTCGCCACATGTTCGCTGGTGGTCTCTGGTGAGTCTCCTTCATGGTCGCGAGGAGTTCCCGCATTCTGGGAACTAGTCGTGGCCTCAGTATGGTCGCAGCAAATCTTTCAACATGTTGAAACATTTTCTGCAAACAAAATTGGTCGCCATGGAGAAAATCGATACTATTGTAGTCATAGGTGCAGTCGTAGTGGGATCACCATGTAGTTGTAGGTAGTTGAGGTAGCCGTAGGTAGTTTTAGTTAATCGCCTTTGCTGACTGGTCATTGGCTCATTGGGGAATTAAAAATGTAAGCACTAGGAAAACCGACCTGTAATGTTAAATGCCCGCCAAACTTTACAGCTGTGTATCTCTGGCTTATTAAAAGTTGTCTGGCTTCTTAAAAGTGTCTTCACTCCTTCTCCCTCCCCTTATCCCCCCTCTACACCCCTCCCCCCCACCCCCAGCTCTTTTAAAGGACTTACCGTACACTGTGCTAGCCGTCTTAACCTTCTTGTTCATCGCAGTGTGTGTCTGTATCACCATGTGAATTTTAAACAGCAGTCCCCCGCTTACCCTAGCCCCCGCCTTTGCGGTGTGTGTGTGTGTGTGTGTGTGTGTGTGTGTGTGTGTGTGTGTGTGTGTGTGTGTGTGTGTGTTCCACTCTGACACTCACCGTTCCACTTCCCGGTTTTTCAGCGAGTTCTGCAAGCCTTGACACTCGCCGGCAGTCTGCTGAAAAATCACCTAAGTGGGACAGACCCTTAAGGAAGGGTCTCGACCCGAAACGTCACCTATTCTTTTTCTCCAGAGATGCTGTCTGACCCGCTGAGTTACTCCAGCTTTTTGTGTCTATCTTCAGTAAGATAGAGCAGATGCCATATCTCATGGAGTGGCCTTATGTGCCTGTCCCACTTAGGCGACTCTTTAGGCGACTGCCAGTGACTAGTTTTAACGGAATTCACCTATGACACCTAGTGACAACCTACAACAGCACCTAGGACAACCTATGGCAACAACACCTACATCAACCTATGACAACCTACGGCAACCTACGACAGTAAAAATTGTCGCCACTGTCGCCAAAGTTTTTTCAACATGTTGAAAATTTTGGGCAGTTGTCTGTAGTCACCCGAAAAAAACACCTAAGTGGGACAGGCCCATTATTTATATTTTCCACCTCTATGCTAAAAGTTTTAAGAACAAACAGAGTATGACAGAGGAGTCCTAAACAAAATCCTTTATCTCTGTTTTCTGGACACGGCAATGTTCTGTTTTCTAGTGTGTTGTTTCTCATATCCTCATTCATCTCCTTCTATTTATATCTCCTCCAGAGAGATAAGGTGCAATTATCAAACCTTCACCACCTTCTATCAGCTGCTGCAGGCACCATCTGTGTTAATCAGTCTTCCTTGGTTTCCATTTTAGAATAGGCAATTTGTTTTGTTACTCTTTCCCCTTTGCTTTCTAGTTTTTCTCAGCAAATATATCGAAGACATAAACCCTGTTTCTGTCGCCACAGATGTTACCTGCCCTTCACACTCTCTGTACATGTTTAAGAAGAATCCAAAAACAGAAGTCATCTTCACACCGTAAGTCAAGCACCACCACTTGTTAGAGGAACAGCAATGGCGTCAGAACAGTTAGCTCACAATCTGCTGCAGTGAGACTCTCACTGTTCATGAAAAATAAATAAAACACAACTCACAATCCATCGCAATCAGGGATTTTCTTGAGCAAGTTGGCATGACATGTGTAATGCAGTGACCTTTGCTGGTTATGAATCTCATGGCTGCAACAATTTCTGAAGTTGCAACTTTTCATTCTATGATGAAGGATTGATGTACCTTAAATTAGAACAGGTTTGAATGTCGCAGAGTGTCCTGAGAATCATTCATACCAAAGCTACATCAGAATATGCAGTCACAGAAAATTGACATTTGCCTTTCAGGTTTCAGAAGCTGGAGGCTATCCTATTTGACATACATTCAGGTGGGTTTTGAAAGCCTAATGCTGTGTTATGGGACCCTCTCTCTCACTGCAATCAGGTGTTGAGTGGGGATGCCCTTTCATTAAACTTTAAATCAACACAGATTACTTCAGTGCACAAAGAAGTCCATGCTCTGTCTCAGTCAGTCTGGGACAGACAGTTACCCGTGGTGTCATGAAGGATGAATGTGCTGTCCGAGAGAATCTAACGTGAGGTGCAGGGGTAACTGCATAAGAGGAGAAATCAGTGCCTTGAATCGGGTGCCCTTTCAGGCTTCTGGTTAGACTTTAATCCACCGACCGTTCCATATCCAATTCCAATCCCATCTGCCTGCATGTACTGTAATTCATATCCCTCCATTCCCTGCATCTCCATGTGCTTGGCCAAATGTGTCTTAAATACCACCATTATATCTGCATTCACCACCATTCCCAGCAGCACATTTCAGGTATTCATCACCCTCTGTGTAAAAAAAAACACTTGCCCCGCACATCTCCCTTCAACTTTACCCTTCTCAGTTGAAAGCTATGCCATCTAGTATTTCCCAGGATATTTCCATCCTATAAAAAAGGTTCTGACTGTCTACCCTGTCTATACCTCACACAATTTTATATGCCTCTATCTGGTCTCTATCGAGGGTGACCAATACAGCACTCAATACTCCAAATGCAGCCTAACCAAAGCCCTATAAAGCTGCATCATGTCTCTTATACTCAATACCCTGACCAAGAAAGGCAAGCATACCATAACCCTTCTTTAGAGCACAGATCCCTACAGAACTGCAGACAATTGGTCATAGAGTCATCAAGGGATACAGCGTGAAAACAAACCCTTTGGCCCAACTTGCCCACAATGGCCAAACATGTCCCAGCTACACTAGTCCCACCTACTGTATTTGGCCCATATCCCTTCAAACCTGTCCTATCCATGTACATGTCTAAATGTTTCTTAAATGATGGGATAGTCCCAGCCTTAACTACCTCCTCTGGCAGCTTATTCCATACATCCACCACCCTTTGTATCAAAATGTTACCCCTCAGATTCCTATTAAATCTTTTCCCCTTCACTTAAACCTATGTCCTCTGGTCCTCGATTCCTCTACTCTGGGCAAGAGACTCTGTGCATCTCAGAGTCACAGACTTCCAGCATGAATATTGTCCTTCCCTAACAATCGCTGTCTACTTTCAAGAAGCCATTTATGAATTCATGTGACCAAGTGACGTTTAATCCCGTGAATCTTAATCTTCTGAATCAGCCTGCCATTGGCTCTGCAGCTTTTCACAGAAAGACAACAAGCAGGCTTTGCAAATACAGAGATTCCCCATTTTGTGACATATTTATTTGGCCAATAATATCAAGAGTGCAGGGATACCTCCACCCACTCATAAAGATGCACCAATTCCATTCTCTGGACTCTGTGCAAAGCTGTAATCCATTGGCCCTGGTGTTTCTTCCTGTGTCTCTCAACCCTCCAACATTATATGCTTATCCTTCAGGTGCCTGCTTCTGCAACGAGTCCACACCTGGAACAGCAGATACAGTAGAATGGGGTTGGAGGAGGTGCAAGGGAACCTCTGCCTGATCTGAAAGGACTGTCGGGTCTCTGGACAGAGTCAAGTGGGGAAGGTATAGGGACAGATGTTGCATCTCCTGCATTTGCTGGGGAAAGGTTTGGGTGGGAAGGGATGAGTTACCCAGGGAGTTGCGGAGGGAATGGTCTCTGTGGAAAGGGGTGGAGATGGGAAGATGTGACCAGTGGTGGGATCCCATCGGAGGTGGTGAAAATGTTGGAGAATTATGTGCTGTATGCGGTGGCTGATGGGGTGTAAAGTGAGGACTAGGGAGACTCAAAACCTCAATGTCCCATTCAGCAAATCTGGGAGCTCTCTGGCTCCCCACAACTCTGCTGTTTCCAAGGCAACAATCCTGTGTGTAGCTGCTGTGGGAAGTGTGACTTTAAGGGCTGCGCTTTGTGTGATTGCTGCACTGATCTGAGTGGACTCCCATTGGGAACTGAAGCTGCCTTTTAACACTTCCTTTAGCTTTAAAACACTGCAGCACTATTACACTTTGCTTTTGAACAATTTCACAATTTTTGAAAAGGGAATCAATCATGATTAATTTTTCATGATTGAATTAATCATTAATTTTTCATGATGAAGCTAATCATGATTAATTTCTAGCATCCCAAAACTAGGTGTCATTCCCCTTGCAAGGACTTAAGAATCGCATCACAGTCAGGACAAGTACCATGACGTTTTTCATGTTAAAATAGATATTAGTTTATCTACAAGAATTACTGATCTTTGTTTTAATGTCAGTTTCAGCACTACAGAAATGTGCAGAAGTGAAGAAAAGCCAGTTTTGGAAGTAGGTTTTGTTAGAAGAAGTTCAAGGAAGAAAAGGAAGAGAGAGAAATAACCATATAACCATATAACAATTACAGCACGGAAACAGGCCATCTCGACCCTTCTAGTCCGTGCCGAACACATAATCTCCCCTAGTCCCATATACCTGCGCTCAGACCATAACCCTCCATTCCTTTCCCATCCATATAACTATCCAATTTATTTTTAAATGATAAAAACGAACCTGCCTCCACCACCTTCACTGGAAGCTCATTCCACACAGCTACCACTCTCTGAGTAAAGAAGTTCCCCTTCATGTTACCCCTAAACTTCTGTCCCTTAATTCTCAAGTCATGTCCCCTTGTTTGAATCTTCCCTACTCTCAGTGGGAAAAGCTTTTCCACGTCAACTCTGTCTATCCCTCTCATCATTTTAAAAACCTCTATCAAGTCCCCCCTTAACCTTCTGCGCTCCAAAGAATAAAGCCCTAACTTGTTCAACCTTTCTCTGTAACTTAGTTGCTGAAACCCAGGCAACATTCTAGTAAATCTCCTCTGTACTCTCTCTATTTTGTTGACATCCTTCCTATAATTAGGCGACCAAAATTGTACACCATATTCCAGAATTGGCCTCACCAATGCCTTGTACAATTTTAACATTACATCCCAACTTCTATACTCAATGCTCTGATTTATAAAGGCCAGCACACCAAAAGCTTTCTTTACCACCCTATCTACATGAGATTCCACTTTCAGGGAACTGTGCACAGTTATTCCCAGATCCCTCTGTTCACCTACATTCTTCAATTCCCTACCATTTACCATGTACGTCCTATTTTGATTTGTCCTGCCAAGATGTAGCACCTCACACTTATCAGCATTAAACTCCATCTGCCATCTTTCAGCCCACTCTTCCAACTGGCATAAATCTCTCTGTAGACTTTGAAACTCTACTTCATTACCCGCAACCCTACCTATCTTAGTATCATCTGCATACTTACTAATCCAATTTACCACGCCATCGTCCAGATCATTGATGTATAAATTTCCAGGCCTTTACGGTCTTGGCAGTTTAGTTTAGTTTATTTGAGAGATACAGCGCGGAAACAGGCCCTACGGCCCACCAAGTCCACACCAACCAGTGATATCCGAACATTAACACTATCCTACGCACACCAGGCACAATTTACACATACGCCAAGCCAATTAACCTACAAACCAATACGTTTATGGAGTGTGGGAGGAAACCAGAGATCTCGGAGAAAACTCACGCAGGTCACGGGGAGAACATACAGTCAGTAACTCTACCGCTGTGTCCCTGTGACCGGTGATCAATGACGATTACAGCATTCCTCATCTACTACCTCAAGAAGGCAGCATCTGTCATCGAGGATCTTCACCTTTCAGGCTGTGCTCTCTTGTTGTTACCATTGGGCAGGAGGTAAAGAAGCCTGAAGTCCCACACCACCAGATTCAGGAACAGCTACTTCCCTGCAATTGTTATATTCTTCAAACGATCCATGTAATCCTAATCCTTCCTTGACAATGGAACTCTATGGAACACTTCTAGCACTAATGAGTATGAAGGAACTGCAGATTATGGTTTACACTGAAGATAGACACAACATGCTGGAATAACTCAGCGGGTCAGATAGCATTTCCTGACCCGTTGAGTTACTCCAGCATTTTGTGTCAACCTACCCCTCGCACCAACATGGACAAGTTTATTTTTCTAATTGGGTTTTGCACTAATAGCTTTTTTTTGCATGGACTTATTTTCTTTTACAAACTTGCTGAATGTTGTGTAAAGGAACTGCAGATGTGGAATGGAACCAATGTCCTTGAGGGAGTGTTTGCTAGTGCTGTCGGGGAGGATTTAAATTAATGTGGCAGGGGGCTGGGAGCATGAGCAGAGAGACAGAGGGGTGTGAAATGAGGGTAGAAGCAATAGGTAGCAAGGTGAAAAGTTAAAGTGACAGGCAGACAAATCCAGGACAAAAATCAAAAAGGGCCACTTTTCAACATAATTGTATAAGGGGTAAGAGTGTTGTCAAAACAAGCCTGAAGGCTTTGTGTCTCAATGCAAGGAGCATTCGTAATAAGGTGGATGAGTTGAATGTGCAGATAGCTATTAATGACTATGATATAGTTAGGATCACGGAGACATGGCTCCAGGGTGACCAAGGCTGGGAGCTGAACATCCAGGGATATTCAATATTCAGGAGGGATAGACAGAAAGGAAAAGGAGGTGGGGTAATGTTGCTGGTTAGAGAGGAGATTAACGCAATGGAAAGGAAGGACATTAGCTTTGTGAATGTGGAATCGATATGGGTAGAGCTGTGAAACACTAAGGGGCAGAAAACGCTAGTGGGAGTTGTGTACAGGCCACCTAACAGTATTAGTGGAGTTGGCGATGGCATCAAACAGGAAATTAGAAATGCGTGCAACAAAGGTAAAACAGTTATAATGGGTGACTTCAATCTACATATAGATTGGGTGAATCAAATTGGCAAGGGTGCTGAGGAAGAGGATTTCTTGGAATGTATGCGGGATAGTTTTCTAAACCAACATGTCGAGGAACCAACGAGAGAGCAGGCTATTCTAGACTGGGTATTGAGTAATGAGGAAGGGTTAGTTAGCAATCTTGTTGTACGTGGCCCCTTGGGCAAGAGTGACCATAATATGGTTGAGTTCTTCATTAGGATGGAGAGTGACATAGTTAATTCAGAAACAAGAGTTCTGAACTTTAAGAAAGGTAACTTTGACGGTATGAGACGTGAATTGGCCAAGATAGACTGGCAATTGATTCTTAAAGGGTTGACGGTGGATATGCAATGGAAGGCATTTAAAGACCGCATGGATGAACTACAACAATTGTTCATCCCAGTTTGGCAAAATAATAAATCAGGGAAGGTAGTGCATCCATGAATAACAAGGGAAATCAGGAATAGTATCAAAACAAAAGATGAAGCATACAAATTAGCCAGAAAAAGCAGTCTACCAGAGGACTGGGAGAAATTCAGTCTAGCAGAGGAGGACAAAGGGCTTAATTAGGAAAGGGAAAATAGATTATGAAAGAAAACTGGCAGGGAACATAAAAACTGACTGCAAAAGCTTTTATAGATATGTGAAGAGAAAAAGATTAGTTAAATCAAATGTGGGTCCCTTGCAGTCAGAAACAGGTGAATTGATCATGGGGAACAAGGACATGGCAGACCAATTGAATAACTACTTTGGTTCTCTCTTCACTAAGGAAGACATAAATAATTTGCCAGAAATAGCAGGGGACCGGGGGTCAAATGAGATGGAGGTGCTGAGTGAAATCCAGGTTAGTCGGGAAGTGGTGTTAGGTAAATTGAATGGATTAAAGGCAGATAAATCCCCAGGGCCAGATAGGCTGCATCCCAGAGTACTTAAGGAAGCAGCCCCAGAAATAGTGGATGCATTAGTGAAAAATGTTCAAAACTCTTTAGATTCTGGAGTAGTTCCTGAGGATTGGAGGGTACCTAATGTAACCCCACTTTTTAAAAAGGGAGGGAGAGAGAAAACATGGAATTACAGACCAGTTAGTCTAACATCGGTAGTGGGGAAAATACTAGAGTCAGTTATTAAAGATGGGATAGCAGCACATTTGGAAAGTGGTGAAATCATTGGACAAAGTCAGTTTGGATTTATGAAAGGTAAATCATGTCTGACGAATCTTATAGAATTTTTTGAGGATGTAACTAGTAGAGTGGATAAGGGAGAATCAGTGGATGTGTTATATCTGGACTTTCAGAAGGCTTTCGACAAGGTCCCACATAAGAGATTGGTATGCAAACTTAAAGCACATGGTATTGGGAGTTCAGTATTGATGTGGATAGAGAACTGGCTGACAGACAGGAAGCAAAGAGTATGAGTAAACAGGTCCTTTTCAGAATGGCAGGCAGTGACTAGTGGGGTACCGCAAGGCTCAGTGCTGGGACCCCAGCTATTTACAATATATATTAATGATTTGGACGAGGGAATTGAATGCAATATCTTCAAGTTTGCGGATGACACGAAGCTGGGGGGCAGTGTTAGCTAAGAGGAGGATGCTAGGAGGCTGCAAGGTGAATTGGATAGGTTGGGTGAGTGGGCAAATGCACGGCAGATGCAGTATAATGTGGATAAATGTGAGGTTATCCACATAGGTGGCAAGAACAGGAAAGTAGACTGTTATCTGAATGGTGGCCGATTAGGAAAAGAGGAGATGCAACGAGACCTGGATGTCACGGTATACCAGTCATTGAAAGTAGGCATGCAGGTGCAGCAGGCAGTGAAGAAAGCGAATGGAATGTTAGCATTCATAGCAAAAGGATTTGAGTATAGGAGCAGGGCGGTTCTACTGCAGTTGGACAAGGCCTTGGTGCGACCACACCTGGAGTATTGTGTACAGTTTTGGTCTCTTAATCTGAGGAAAGACATTCTTGCCATAGAGGTAGTGCAGAGAAGGTTCACCAGGCTAATTCCTGGGATGGCAGGACTTTCATATGAAGACAGACTGGATAGACTCGGCTTGTACTTGCTAGAATTTAGAAGATTGAGGGGGGATCTAATAGAAACTTACAATATTCTTAAGGGGTTGGACAGGCTAGATGCAGGAAAATTGTTCCCAATGTTGGGGAAGTCCAGAACAAGGGGTCACAGTTTAAGGATAAGGGGGAAGTCTTTTAGGACCGAGATGAGAAAAAAAATTCACACACAGAGAGTGGTGAATCTGTGGAATTCTCTGCCACAGAAAGTAGTTGAGGCCAATTCATTGGCTATATTTAAGAGGGCGTTAGATGTGGTCCTTGTGGCTAATGGGATCACGGGGTATGGAGAGTAGGCAGGTACAGGATACTAAGCTGGATGACAATGCAGGCTCGAAGGGCCGAATGGCCTACTCCTGCACCTATTTTCTATGTTTCTATGTTTCTATGCTGGTTTAAACCAAAGATAGACACAAAAAGCTGTAGTAACTCAACGAGACAGGCAGCATCTCTGGAGAGAAGGAATTAGTGACGTCTCGGATCTCGACCCGAAACGTCACCCATGGTGAAGGCAATGAGTGATGTTTTGGGTCGAGACACGAAACATCACCCATTCCTTCTCTCCAAAGATGCTGTGTTGCTCCAGCATTTTTTGTTTATCTTATGTTTTTACGTGTTCGTCTATGTTCTTGGGGCTGTGATGCTGCTGCTAGCAATTCTTTCATTGTCCCCGTAGTTATGCATAGGACAATAAACTCAACTTGACTTGGCTTGATGGAGCAACCCAAATCAGTGATATTCAAGAGGACACGATTAAAAGAGCTTAAATACCTTGGAGTATTTGTGAGCTGAATGCGATTACAGAGATAGTGAGGTATGTATCTACTGAGCAATCTTAAAACAAGATTTATAATTGATGAGTTGAAATTCAACACACATAAAGACAGTGGACAAACAAGGCTTGTTGTGACGTAAGACATGGCTGGTTGTGGATGACTGCAATGGAAGAAGGAATGTCAGTTAGGAATGCTTTAAAGTGGAGAGAAGGGCAATGATGTGGATGCAGAATAGGCTTTAGCTGAGGGCCTGGATGTGTGGTGTATGTTAGGTTGATACATGAAAGGCATACAGCTTTCTGAAGAGCATAGGACACTTATTTAACTAAGCTAGGGAGCAAGCAATGATTACAATATCAAAGGCATTACATCACAACAGTAAGCTTGGAAGTGTGGAATTCTACCAATGACATATGAAGAAACAGTCACTGTTGTAGTTTCCTGTTTTTTTGTTTTGCCGAGTTATTTCAGAAGAAGAACATTGTTTAAAATTACCATTTTCCCTGTTTTGGCAGCCGCATATAAACAAGAATGATTTCAAAGCCACAATCTGGCAAGTCTTTCATTCACGCAGATGCTGCAAAGCTGGTGCTGGCGTTGTTGGAAAAGGCAGCTTGGAAAATAGAATAAAGACGAATTGGCTGAAAGACTCATTTGGAATCAAGTGCTTAAACCTGTCTGAAGAGAGTCTTTACAATGAACAGCATTCACTTATAACCAGAAGAAATGAAAATCTGTAGGTAGATACAAAAAGCACGAGTAACTCAAAAAAAAAAGTGACGTTTCTGGTTGAGACACTTCTTAAGCATGTACAACTTACAAAAGGCATGAGGTCGAAAGCAAAGAATATCTGTTTAATCATTTTTTTAAACACAATTCAGAGTGGAAATGCTCATTTACCTTCAAGATGTTTTCAAATATATTTATTTCACAGACAACATTGGTTAACAGTAAAATGCAGGAAAAAGTATTAAAGCTGGTTGTTGAGGGAATAACTTTAAAAACAAATGTCTACCTTTATGCACACATCCAAAAGAAGAAATAAATTATTGTTTCATGGTTTATCAGGTGAGTATCAGAGTGGACATTTACTGCATTCAAGAGCCCCAATTCTATGATACTGATGCAAGGAAAAATGTTGCAATCTGCATGTCGACTTTCTCACAAGATAGACGCAAAATACTGGAGTAGCTCAGCGGGACAGGCAGCATCTCTGGAGAGAAGGAATGGGTGACGTTTCATGTCGAGATGAAGAAGGGTCTTGACCAGTTATGTCACCCATTCCTTCTCTCCAGAGATGCTGCCTGTCCCGCTGAGCTTGTTGTGTCTATCGTCAGTTTAAACCAGCATCTGCAGTTCCTTCCAAGCTTGTGAACAGTGGATATGAGATTTGGGGTGAGTACAAATGTATTGAGGCAATGCTGAAGACTTATGGCTGGAACATTAGACACAAAATAGTCTAAAGATGCAGGCAGCATCTATGGATAGAAGGAATGAGTGATGTTTCCAGTCGAGACCCTTCATAGGACTCAGAGTCAGGGGAAAGGAAGACATGGAGGTATGGAAGGATAAGGTGTGAAAACGAGAGATCACAGGGGACAATGTTTTAAGGATCAACTCTGCTTTTTCCTCCTCAAATGAAGCTGCAGATCCAGTATTTTGTATTTGATTTCAGACTTCCAATATCTTTGTTTTAAAAGGATTGCATGTCTTCTTCAGCCAGAAATTCTGACACTGTTATTACGTGTTGCGCAGAAGCATATTTGTTTCTTCATATATTAAATGGAAGGACCCCAGCCATTGCCCCAGCTTGTAACAGCCAGAATCCAAAGGTCTGCAACCAGCTTCCCAATGCATCCAGAAATATTTTCAGTTTAACCGAAATCCCACATGTTAAACCTTAACAAAAAATCTCCAAAAAGCCTAGAACTTTGGAAAAAATGACCCAACAAAAACAGATTGCAGGTAGAACTCAGCGGGTGAGGCAGTATATGTGGAGGGAAAGGACAGGCAACATTTCAGATGGAGACCTATCTTAACACCTAATACATCATCTGTCTATTCCCTCCATAATGCTGCCTGACAAGCTGAGTTCCTCCAGCACTTTGTTTTTCCTCAAGATTCCAGCATCTGCTGCCTCTCCTATCTTCGTTTAAAAACAAAATGTGTATGTAAGACCGTGGAAGTGTTGATAGGTTATTTTCCAAAGCAGAAATGTTGTTGAAGACATGACACTACATAGAAATATATGGTGCAAGATAGCTCTGACCATATATATTTAGGATTGAGAAGTAGTGGAAGTGTTTGTGGAGGAGCCTTCCATTAACAGCGAGCTTGGAGGATAATGTTGATTCCACAATTCAGGTGTCAAATTGTGGAGGCCTGACCTCAATAGTATAAGATACTATTAGTATAAGGTGGCATAGCGGTAGAGTTTCTGCCTTACAGCCCTTACAACACCAGAGACCTGGGTTTGATCTCGACTACGGGTGCTGTCTGTACGGAGTTTGTGCATTCTCCCCGTGACCTGCGTGGGTTATCTCCGAGATCTCTGATTTCCACCCACACTTCAAAGACATGCAGATGTGGAGGTTAATTGGCTTGGTATAAAATTAAAAAAATTATCCCGTGTGTGTGTCGGATAGTGTTAATATGCGGGGATCGGCGTTTGGTGCGGGCTCAATGGATTGAAAGGCCTGTTTCCACGCTGTATCTCTGAACTAAACTCAACTCAACTAAACTAAACAGGACCTGGCAATTGCCAAACGGTAAGGTTGCAGAGTTCACATGCCTCTGTAAGGACACAAAACAAAGAAGAGAAATGAGGGAACCTTGCTTCACAAAGGAGATTGAGGAAATCAGGAAAATGTAGGAAGCATTGAAGGGGCCACACAGTAGTACAGCGGTAGATTTGCTGCCTTACAGCGCCAGAGACCCGGGTTTGACCCTGACTACGGGTGCTGTCTGTACGGAGTTTGTATGTTCTCTCTGTGATTGCGTGAGGTTACTCCAGGTGCTCTGGTTTATTCCCACATTCCAAAGACGTACAGGTTTGTAGGTTACTTGACTTCGGTAAGTTGTAAAAACATTCTCTCTAGTGCATGTATGTTAGTGTTCGGGGCAGTTGCTGGTCAGTGCCGACGGTGGGCCGAAGGGCCTGTTTCCACACCATCTCTAAGGTCTAAATTCTAATGTCATTGATAAGGTAGAGGAAGTTGTTATAAACAGAGTCCCTTGAGGTTTTATAGAAAACATAAGTGATGTCTTAAGGGCCTGTCCCACGAGCATGCGATTGCATGCGGCAAGCGCGACCTAGTGTGGTCCCTTGAGCCGTACGGCCTCGTGGGGCCGGTCCCACTTTGATCGCCGGAGCCGTATGGAGTTTGCGGAGCTGGTCCCGACATTGCGCTGGCTCTGTAAAACTGACACTGCCCAAAAATTCCGCGCGGCAACGGCCTGCCGGCCCGCAGCCACCTCGACGCCTTACGCACCGCCTCAACGGGCGTGTGCAGCCTTATCAACGCCGTACGCAGCGTCTTTAAGCCGTACGCAGCGTCTTTAAGCCGTACGCAGCGTCTTGATGGCGTACGCCTAGCGCTAACTTCCCGCGGATCTCGCTCGAACTTCACGTCAACTCGTACGGGATCACTCAACCTCTGCGCGGCCCCCGCTTCCGGTTTGGACGCGCTCGCCGCATGCAGTCGCATGCTGTTGGGACAGGCCCTGGACAGGGATCACTCGACCTCCGCGAGGCCTCCGCGTGGCCACGGCTTCCGGTTTGGTCGTGCTTGCCGCATGCAGTCGCATGCTCGTGGGACAGGCCCTTTAAGAAGTGAGTTGGGAGTGGAAAAGGAGGACATGAAATGGCCTCAGCCAATAGAATTAAAGAGAAATGCTAAACCTTTTATTACTTTATTAGAAGTCCCCCATAATAAATTCACCTTCAAGGGTCCAACTTTGGTCTTAACTAATTTTTTCCTCTGCACATACCTAAAGAAGCTTTTACTATCCACCTTTAAATTCTTGGCTAGCTTACCTTCGTACCTCATCTTTTCTCCCCGTATTGCTTTTTTAGTTATCTTCTGTTGCTCTTTAAACATTACCCAAGCCTCTTGCTTTCCGCTCATCTTTGCTACGTTGTACTTCTCTCTTTTATTTTTATAATGTCCCTGACGTCCCTTGACAGCCACGGTCGCCCCTTACTCCCCTTGGAATTTTTTTTCCTCTTTGGAATGAACTGATCCTGCACCATCTATTTTATTCCCAGAAATACCTGCCATTGTTGTTCCACTGTCATCCCTGCTAGGGTATCTTTCCAATCAACTTTGGCCAGCTTCTCCCTCATGGCTCCATAGTCCCCTTTATTCAACTGTAACACTAACATCTCCAATTTACCCTTCTCCCTCTCCAATTGTAGATTAAACCTGACCATATTATGGTCACTACCTCCTAATGGCTCCTTAACCTCAAGTTCCTTTATCAAATCCGGTTCATGACATCACACTAAATCCAGAATTGCCTTCTCCCTGGTCGGCTCCATTACAAGCTGCTCACAGAGGCACTACAACAAACTCCCTTTACAGTACAGGGACGACAGATGGCACAATGGGCTAAGTGTTCAGCTGGCAACCGGAAGGTAGCCGGTTCGAATCCCGCTTGGAGTGCATACTGTCGTTGTGTCCTTGGGCAAGACACTTCACCCACCTTTGCCTGTGTGTGAATGTGTGTGAGTGATTGGTGGTGGTCGGAGGGGCCGTAGGCGCAGATTGGCAGCCACGCTTCCGTCAATCTGCCCCAGGGCAGCTGTGGCTACAGAAGTAGCTTACCACTACCGAGTGTGACTGAGGAGTGAATGAATAATGCGATGTAAAGCGCCTTGAGTATTAGAAAGGCGCTATATAAATCCCATCCATCATTATTATTATTATTACCAACCTGATTTTGCCAATCTACCTGCATGTTGAAATTTCCCATACCAATCGTAGCATTACCTTTTGTAAAATGTAAAGATTGATGTCAAGGAAGGAACTGCAGATGCCGATAAACCGAACATAGACACAAAAATCTGGAGATTAGATTAGATTAGGTTAGATTAGATTAGATTAGATTAGATTAGATTAGATTAGATTAGTTTATTGTCATTCAGACCTTTCGGTCTGAATGAAATTTCGTTTCCCTGCAGTCATACATATAATAAAAAATGACAAAAACACACAATCAACACAAATTTAACATCCACCACAGTGAGTTCACCAAACACCTCCTCACTGTGGTGGAAGGCAAAATCTTAAAGTCTCTGTCTCTTCCCTCTTTGTTCCCCCTCTGCGCCGAGGCGATCCAGGCTCCAGATGTTGTGACCCCACCGGGTGATGGTAAATCCCGCGGCTCAACCGTGCTCCGCGAACGGGCCGGTTCAAACTCCGCGGGTGGTCGCTCTCGCCGCAACAACACCGAGGCCGAGTCGGGTCTCCGCTGCCGCCGCCACGGTTCCGGGGCCGAGTCTGGTCTCCGCTGCCGCTGACGCTGCCTCTGCCACAGCTCCGGGGCCGAGTTGGGTTTCCGCTGCCGCTGCCACAGCTTCAGGGCCGAGTCGGATCTCCGCTGCCGCTGCTGCTGCCGCCGCCACAACTCCGGGGCCGAGTCGGGTCTCCGCTGCTGCTGCCGCCGCCGCCACAGCTTCGGGGCTGAGTCGGGTCTCCGCCATTAGGCCTCGGCGCAGACAGAGACGGGGACGGGGAATGCGACAGAAAAAAGTCGCATCCCCCGAAGGAAGAGACCAAAACATGTTTCTCCCACCTCACCCACACACATACACAACTTAATAAAACAAAATTAACTAAAACATGACAAGGAACAAAAAGAAAGAAAAAAAACCAGACGGACTGCAGGTGGGCCACAGCGGTTAAGCCAGCGCCGCCATCTTGGAATTGCAGATAAACCGAAGTAAAAACACAAAAAGCTGGAGTAACTCAGCGAGCAAGGCAGCATCCATGGGGAAACGGAATAGGTGACATTTCGGGTTGAGACCCTTTTCGGACTGTTGTCATGTCAGGATGGATTTGACCTAGGGGAATTTGTCTATGGCAATTCGCTACAGAATGGCCAAACTGAAGTAAATATGATTCCACAGCCTCATACCCATTTGATGTTGATACTCCATTCATGTTGCACGATAATGCCCAGAAACATCCAATCTCCCCAGTGGTGTCCGATGACATCTTCCTCACTGTTGTAATTACTATTTGTATGTACAAGGCGGACAGCTGGAATGAATGACGTATTTGGCTTTTCTAATGAATAATTTGATTTTGAGATATTGCAGGAAGACATCAGTGGAAATTATTGGAATGGATTGAAAATTCTTACCCCTTATCCCCACCCTTTCCCATAAAATAATTGATTCAGCCTTTTAAACAATGTGGGAGATATTTCAGCAGTGAGAATATTTCCTGATCATCACTGGAGTACTGAGGTACTATCTACCTCTTTGGAGACCCACGACTCTCCTTGATCGGACGTTGCTGGCTTTCCTTGCACTAAATGTTATTCCCTTATCATGTATCTGTACACTGTAGATAGCTTGATTGTAATCATGTATTGTCTTTCTGCTGACAGGTTAGCATGCAACTAAAACTTGTCACTGCACCTCGGTACGCAGGACAACAAACTAAACTGTACTTCTCTAATGGAGTTTCAAGTATGGACTGGACCCTTTAACTGCAATTCTGTATGAGTTTGTTCAATGTATATATTCACTTAAACGTCACACTCATATGATAGATTGTGCATTGCATTACGATTACTGTTGTGTGTCTTGCTGTCTCTTTGCCCAAATGTGTTGCATTCGCAAAGAACAGCAAAGCATTTTCACAGGAAATTGCAGATCACATTTCCCAATCGGCTTTGCACATCTCATCTCTCGGTTGGCGACAATAAAAAGAGATTAAATTTCGATCTAATTTACTCTTATTTCTCACTCAACAGATGCCAGTGTTGCACGTGCCTGCATTTTACTTAATGTGTCTCCAAATGTGATTCTTAACAATAGTGAGCAACTGTGGTTTGCTGTCTTAGTTAGCGGAAAACTTCTGCACCTTTTGGCCCCAGTTTAAAACGAAAATGCCAGCAATGAATGGAACATTTTTATTCTAGTGTCTGCTATACAATGACTCTTGATCAAGAGAGCAGTGCTGAACTACTATCTATATCTTTGATGACCCTCGGACTATACTTGATCTGACTTTTCTGGCTTTACCTTGCACTAAATGTTATCTCTACGCTGTCAATGGATCGATTGTAATCATGTATTGTGTCTCTGCTAACTGGTTCGCACGCAACAAAAAATGTTCACTGTACACATGACAATAAACTGAACTGAAACTGAACTGAACTGATCTGGGTTAGAGTACAGTTTACATGGGGTCCAAGATTTCCTACTGGATTTCCCGAGTGGCTACATTCACTCATTTTTAGCCGGAAGTAACTTTCATATACTCAAACTACACAGAAGAAAGCGAACTGCTGGAGGAACTCAATGGGTCAAGCAGCATCTGTGTGAGCAAAGGAATGGTCGCTGTTTTAGGTCGAGACCCTGCATTAAGACTCTGTCCGAGTTTGACTGAGTGCTGATGCTGGGTCTTGACCTGAAACATTGACCTCCCTTTGCCTCCACAGATGATACTTGACCCATTAGGTTCCTCCAGCTGCTTATGATTTTGCTCCAGATTCCAGCATCTGCAGTCTCTTGTGTCTCCAGGTAAGTGTACTTGGGATGTATTTATGCACTTACAAAAACATCTACCATTCAATGGTAAGGAAGTAAAACACTCATGCAAAACAAATAGCACTTAGCGATTGGTTTCAATTACTCATTCTTTATTTAGTAAATAGAAACACATTTAGCCAAATGGGTCTGGTAGCTAACCCAGCTTAATTGAAAAGCTCCCTAGACTGCTTCAGCAATGTATCAAACCTTAACAAAGGGTCTAACTTTGCATTAGTGTGACAATTCTCTATTTTCCATGCCAATCACCTGTGTGAAGTAGCAGAATATCTCAGGTATAATGACTCAGTGAGGCATTCAGGCCTCAACAGAGCTTGTGGGATAGACTGTGGGAAGTCGGGAAGAGATCAAAAGATCATAAGTTATAGGAGTAGAATTAGGCCATTCAGCCCATCAAGTCTACTCCGCTATTCAATTATGACTGATCTATGTCTTCCCTCCTAACCCCATTCTCCTGCCTTCTCCCCATAACAATAGACAATAGACAGTTGGTGCAGGAGTAGGCCATTCGGCCCTTCGAGCCAGCAACGCCATTCAATGTGATCATGGCTGATCATCCCCAATCAGTACCCCATTCCTGCCTTCTCCCCATATCCCCTGATCCCACTATTTATAAGAGCCCTATCTAACTCTCTCTTGATAGCATCCAGAGAACCCGCTTCCACCGCCCTCTGACACCCATACTAACCTCTGACACACATACTAATCAAGAATCTATCTATCTCTGCCTTAAAAATATTCACTGACTTGGTCTCCACAGCCTACTGTGGCAAAGAATTCCACAGATTCACCACCCTCTGACTAAAGATTGTTAATGAGCCATTGAAAAAGCAATTTTAATATGGATAAAGTTGACAGGGTGTGCCTTAAATTGTTCAAGATATATCTTATGCCTGAAATGAGACTATATCCCCAATGTTCTGGCATCTTTCTTTATATTCATTCAACTTTGTAAAATATAGATAAGAATGGTTTCGAGGATGGTGGGCCGAATGCAAGAAAATTGATGATGATAGACACAAAAAGTTGGAGTAACTCAGCGGGACAGGCAGCATCTCTGTAGATAAGGAATAGGTGGCGTTTCAGGTTGAGACCCTCCTTCAGACTAGTTAGTGATAAGGGAAATGAGGCAAATTGATCTAGCTTAGATGGGGCAAATGGTCAGCATGGACAAGCTGGGATGAAATGGACTGTTTTCGTGCTGTAAAGCTCAAAAATGTTCCACAGTCACAAAACATTAAAAGCAATTCATAGAGTCATAGAGTGACACGGTGTGGAAGCAGGCCCTTTGGCCAAACCTGCCCACACTGGCCGACACTGGCTGACCCAGCTATACTAGTCACTTCCACGAAGGTGCAGGTCAACATCCAGTAAAACACTCATCCAGTGATGACACAAGTCGTTCATAGAAACATAGAAACATAGAAAATATGTGCAGGAGGAGGCCATTTGGCCCTTTGAGCCTGCACCGCCATTCAATCAGTACAATCAGTACAATACAATCAGTAACCCGTGCCTGCCTTCTCCCCATATCCCTTGATTCCACAAGCCCCAAGAGCTCTATCTAACTCTCTTTTAAATTCATCCAGTGAATTGGCCTCTACTGCATTCAGTGGCAAAGAATTCCACAAATTCACAACTCTCTGGGTGAAATAGTTTTTCTCATCTCAGTTTTAAATGGCCTCCCCTTTATTCTTAGACTGTGGCCCCTGGTTCTGGACTCCCCCAACAATGGGAACATTTTTCATGCATTTAGCTTGTCCAGTCCTTTTATAAGTTTCAATAAGATCCCCTTTCACGCTTCACCGTAGATATGGTATTGGCCAGGTGATGAGCGGTGCCTGGTTTCCTCCAGACGTGATGCTTGGCATTTGGCCAAAGAGTTCAATCTTGGTTTCATCAAACCAGAGAATCTTGTTTCTCATGGTCTGTGAGTCCTTTAGGTGCCTTTTGGCAAACTCCAAGCGGGCTGCCATGTGCCTTTTACTGAGGAGTGGCTTCCGTCTGGCCACTCTACCATAAAGGCCTGATTGGTGGAGTGCTGCAGATATAGTTGTCCTTCTGGAAGGTTCTCCCATCTCCACAGAGGAACTCTGGAGCTCTGTCAGAGTGACCATATGGTTTTTGGTCACCTCCCTGACAGCGAGGTGGCAGAAGGGGTATTGCCGTCCTGGCGACTGACAGGAGAGAAGACCAATCTGCTGATGTTATAATTTTTAAACTTTCATAACTTTTGTAATATTCCACCGATCGGAAAAAAACTTGATGCGCTTGGAGCACATGAGAATGACGAGTAAGGTGGCAAAAAATCGTAGCACTATTGGGTACCGTTTTTGCACAAATAAAAAAAAAAACACAAACCAGAAGAGGACAAGATGGGAGTTTTAGTTAAGTATAGATGTTGAATTAAGATTTATAATAAACAATATACACTTTGAACTGTGATTGTATTAAGCACATTAAAAATAAGAAAAATTGTTACTGGCAACATTTGCTGAGAAAGGGCAGGAATTCTGTATGGAGGATCCTTGGTGACTCAATAACACAGTAGCCAGCAATACTGCCACATCGCCCCAGCAACCCCAGTTCAGTCTTCATCTTTTATACTCTGTGGTGGTTACACATTCTTCTAGTGGCCATACTACCTGATCTCTCGGTTGCTAAACACTTTATTTCTCCTTCCCATTCCCACACTGACCTTTCTGTCCTTGGTCTCCTCCACTGTCAGAATGTGGCTAATTACAAATTGGAGGAACAGTATCTCATATTTCGCTTGGGCAGCTTACAACCCAGTGGTATGAATATTGATTTCTCTCACTTCTCTCGGCATTTCCTCTCTCTCTATCCCTCCCCCACCCAAGTTACACCAACTTCTCGTTTTCACCCAGCAAACAGCTAACTGTGGCATGTTTCCTTTATAATCATTACTTTTTTGCATATCTTTAATTCATTGTTCCTTATCTCTCTACATCATTGTCTATATCTCTCATTTCCTTTATCCCTAAATAGTCTGAAGAAGGGTCTCAGGAGAATAGGACTGTGCTGGCTTTACCTTGCACTAAATGTTAGTCCTTAAACAAGGACCAGTCACACTCTGTCCACTTCATCTTCTACCCTCTCCTATTAGGCAAATGTTATCGAAGTGTGAAAACGCACACTTCCAGATTCAGGGACAGTTTCTTCCCAGTTGTTATCAGGCAACTGAATCATCCTACCACAACCAGAGAGCAGCGCTGAACTACTATCTACCTCTTTGGTGACCCTCGGACTATCCTTGATTGGACTTTGCTGGCATTACCTTGCACTAAACGTTATTCTTTTATCATGTATCTGTACACTGTAAATGGCTCAATTGCAACCATGTATTGTCTTTCTGCTGACTGGAACAAAGGCTTTTCACTTTACCTCGGGTACATGTGACAATAAATTAAACTGAACGGAATGAGTGACTTAATAGTACTGTTGCATCTGAGAAGAAATAATCTTGATCTCTATTCAAACAATTTTTTTCCCTTTAAATTTTTCTGGTTTTGATTAACTATTTGTGAACATCCTCTTTTTGTATCACAAATTCAGTGCTGAAAATGCTAATATGTTGAGAAGAAAGATCTGAAGAAGTGTCTTGACCCCGAAATGTCACCCATCCCTTTTCTCCAGAGATGCTGCCTGTCCCGCTGAGTTACTCCAGCTTTTTAAGTATGGCGAGTTAATTTATAGAAGCCACAAATTAAAATGTGAATCAAGGGATGAGGGTGAGAGTGTGATATCAAAGATATTACACTGAAGAAGGGCTTTGACCCGAAACGTTGCCTATTTCCTTTGCCCCATAGATGCTGCTTCACCCTCTGAGTTTCTCCAGCATTTTTGTCTACCTTCGATTTTTCAGCAACTGCAGTTCCTTCTTAAACATAAAGAACAATGAGCTGTTGTTCAATGCATTTCAATTGTGCTATTATTGAAATCATTCAAATCTGGCTGTTTACAAAATGGCTTCCTTCCAGCATGCAGCAAGAACAAAAAGGGCAATTTTGTAATTGGAACTTTGGAGAACACTTATTGAATGTCTGAAATGCCAGCAGATTACGTTATTTTCATTACAATGTTTGCATCTGTGCTGTATATTTTTTACCTTGGACACTGTGGGAGTATTTCTGAAGTGAATGAAAATCATCAGATTATCTGGATTATCAGACCTGGGAACCTAGCATAGTGCTGCGGGCAAATAATCTGTCTGAATCAACAAGGACAGCACAGTGGTGTAGCGGTAGAGTTGCTGCCTTACAGCGCCAGAGACCCGAGTTAGGTCCTGACTGTGTCAAAATACAGATACAGATTCAGAAACGGGTGCTGTCTGTACGGAGTTTGTACGTTCTCCCCATGACCTGCATGGGTTTTCTCTGGAAACATTGGTTTCCTCCCACATTCCAAAGATGTACAGGTTTTCAGGTTAATTGGCTTGCTTTCAATGTAAATTGTCCCTGGGATACTATTATTGTGCGGGGATCGCTGGTCGGCGCGGACTCAGATAGTTGAAGGCCATGTTTCCCCGCTTTATCTCTAAACTAATCTAAACAAAGCACAAAATGTGTTGGACAGAACTGCAGATGTTGGTTTAAACCGAAGATAGACACAGAAAGCTGGAGAAATTCAATGGGTCAGGGGAGCATCTCTGGAGTCACCTCAAGTTCAAGTTCAAGTGAGTTTATTGTCATGTGTCCCTGTATAGGACAATGACATTCTTGCTTTGCTTAAGCACACAGAAAATATTAGGCATTTACTACAAAACAGATAAATGTGTCCATATACCATGATATAAATATATACACACATGAATAAATAAACTGATAAAGTGCTAATAGCAGAAAGTGGTTGTTAATAATCAGAGTTTTGTCCGAGCCAGGTTTAATAGCCTGATGGCTGTGGGGAAGTAGCTATTCCTGAACCTGGTTGTTGCAGTCTTCAGGCTCCTGTACCTTCTACCTGAAGGTAGCAGGGAGATGAGTGTGTGGCCAGGATGGTATGGGTCTTTGATGATGCTGCCAACCTTTTTGAGGCAGCGACTGCGATAAATCTCCTCGCTGGAAGGAAGGTCAGAGCCGATGATGGACTGGGCAGTGTTTACTACTTTTTGTAGTCATTTCCTCTCCAGGGCGCTCAAATTGCCGAACCAAGCCACGATGCAACCGGCCAGCATGCTCTCTACTGTGCACCTGTAGAAGTTAGAGAGAGTCTTCCTTGACAAACCGACTCTCCGTAATCTTCTCAGGAAGTAGAGGCTGATGAGGTTTTTTGAAAATTGCGTTTCCTATACCTTTTCTCTAAACAAAGCACGCCCTGTGTTGGCATCTCCAGATGCCACCTCGGAAAAATTGCTCTCTAAAGAGCACCAAATGCCATCTACTCTTCTTCATGGGCACATACCCCCACCGCTCCCACCCCGCCCTACAACCCTGCCCCCCACCCACAACATATCTCAAAGGCTTTTTAACTTGCCTTGGCTATTTCAGACCTTGATGCCAAGATTGAGAAGGTGTTAAGAATTTACACTTCAACCACAAAACATGTATTCAATTATAAGCAGGAGAGAGAAGGGAATTCTGAACAGTTGAAACTGATTAACAATGTGTGTGAAATAATAACTTCCAACAGAGGTGCGTTCAACAATAAATGACCATCAAACAGAATTTGACTCCAGCCGTTCATAATTTTGCCAAGCCTTTGAAAGTAGATGGGAAAGAAGACATGGCTATAGACCCCAACAGTCCTTTCAGGTGAGAGCGGTTCACTTGCACCTCCTCCAACCTCATCTACTGTATCCGCTGTTCCAGGTGTGGTCCATATATCGGCGAGACCAAGCGCAGGCTCGACAATCATTTCGCTGCACACCTCCGCTCAGTCCACCTAAACCTACCTGAACTCCCGTTTGCTAAACACTTTAGCTCCCTCTCCCAATCCCACACTGACTTTTCTGTCCTGGTGCTCCTCCATTATCAGAGTGAGGTCCAGCGCAAATTGGAGGAACAGCACCTCATATCTCGTTTGGGCAACTTACAACCCAGCGGTATGTATATTGACTTCACTAACTTTGTGACCCTTGCTTTCCCTCTCTCTCCATCCCTCCATCTTCCCAGTTCTCTGACCAGTCTGTCTGTCCCCAATTACATTTTATCTGTTTGCTTTGTTGTCACTTTCTCCCAGCTAACAATGATCTATTCTGCATTTTCCATGATTTATATTCTCTTTGTCCTGCTTACACTTCCTTATCTATTTATCTCCCTCCCCTGACATCAGTCTGAAGAAGGGTCTCAACCTGAAATGTCACCCATTCCTTCTCTCCAGGGATACTGCCTTTCCTGCTGAGTTACTCCAGCATTTTTGTGTCTATCTTTGGCTATAATAATGGTGTGAAAGCTGGGAAAACGACAAATAGAAGGACAAATAAAAGGAACTACATCAGGACAGTTGCAGTGCAGAATAGAGGAGTCAGTTTGGAGGAGAAAACTGTTCAATATTCAGGGAGTTTGATGAGGAATGGCTTTATAGTGAATAATGATCATCACACTTACAGATGTTTCTGATCTTCACTACGACCATTTAATTTGTGAAGCAGAAATGGACATCTGATCTGGATTAAATATAAAATCACAGGAGAAATGCATTTGCGATCATTCATAATTTAAAAGATATTGGAGAATCCGAGGAGTCAGATCCGGAGTATCCCGGTGAGCCGTGCGAGCGGCGGGAGTATCCTGGTGAGCCAGGTGAGTCTGACTCACCTGCTGAAGAACTACTCCATGGACCAGAACCCACCTGGTAGGCCCGACTCACCACCACAGGCCTCCCTGAAGGCTGCAAAGTAATCGGGCGGCAAAGCTTGCCTGGACTGGTGGAGCCTCACAGGTCGACCCACGGTCAGCGGCCGATGAGGAGGGCGTGGTGGGACCACCGTGAGGCGGGGGGGGGAGAAAAACAATGAACAATGGAGGACCCGGCATGGGGGGACTGCCATGAGTGAGGGAGTGGGGTGGGGTGGGGGGGGGGGGGGGATGGGGGTGGAGAACAAAGGAGAGCCTGGCGCTGGGTACTTTGTAACTCTGTCAGCGCCCTTTATGTGGCAACTATTTGCATACCTTGTGTATGTAAGCAAAGAAAATTCACTGTGATTTGTCACATGTGGCAATAAAGTATTCCATTCCATTCCTAGAAAGGAACTTGCGGTTCACAACAGATCACAAGAACAAAGTGAGTGGGGAGGGGATTTTATCAGAAGTAATTTTAAAATCGAACAACATCCAACAAGATAGTGTTGGAAGGAACTGCAGATGCTGGTTTAAACCAAAGATAGACACAAAGTACTGGAGTAACTCAACGGATCAGGCAGCGTCTCTAGAGAAAAGGAAGAGATCACGTTTTGGGTCTGAAGACGGGGTTTCAACCCGAAAAGTCACCTATTCATTTTCTCCAGAGATGCTGCCTGTCCCGCTGAGTTACTCCAGCTTTTTGTGTCTATCTTCGTATTCAACAAGATAGAACAGTTTCTAATTGAATTTACATAACTCCAAGCTTGCAGGTGTTCAGTGTGTGAGAAAAGGGTTAACAGACATAGTTGATTTAGACTAGGGATAGAAATATAACTTAGAAAGAAATAAGGTGTCAGCAGAAACCAGACTGCTGGTAGAATAGAAAGTAACAATATAAAGAACAGAGAGAAATTCTAGATAATAGCAGCAAGTACAGATGGTGACATTTCAAGGATGAGAGTCAGAAGATAACCACAGTCACACAAGAACATAACGGGGACTGGGGGAAGGGGCATTCTGTACTGCGCTTGCGTGATGAGATGCCATGGAAAAGTACTCACACCCACTATGACAAGATGCCTAATTTAAATGCACATGCGATGCATGATAGGGGAGGTGCCTTTGATGTTGGGTGGGCGTTCCACGACGTTCTCGTGGGAATCTGGGCTTTATGTTATGATTGGAAGAAGCTCAATGGGGAGAGATGAGAATGTGATAATAATGAAAAGAAATGTATAAAGATAAAAGACATCCCGATCCTCGGTGTGCCTCTAGGGGACATCGGCGGAGAGGCACCTATTCTGCAGAATATGATATTAATAAAAACACTTCTTTGTCTGAATTTGTCTCAAGAGCATTTGTGATTTTTGAATCCCACAACTTGGGGGCTCGTTTCCGAGATCCAATACTCTAGACAGCTGACGGGAGTAGACGGACGAAGGGAAGGTGCACCCTGCTGAATTCAGCGGTCTCAGACTCCTTGCTTGCCGTCAGCTGTTTGAGCAGTAGTATCCGGACCAAATAGAGACTCGGCAAAGAAGTGAGAGTGATAGGAGATCGCGAAAATCGAGTGATTCTGTGCAGAGACCCCGGTAAGAAACTTTTACTATTATAGTACTTCCTGGGCTATTGAGAATGATGAACACGGTACGATGAACACGGTATTAAGAATATAAGACCTTGTGGTTAACGCCCTGAAAGATTCAGGGGTCTATACGGGCAAGGCAGGGATGATACACACAGTGTTAAGAAAAAGGGAGGGGAAAGGCTGTGGGCCAAATCCCCGCATTCTGCCCAATAGTCCGTTGGGGGCAAATGCTGGACTCTGGAGGACAGGAAATACCCAGGGGTTGGAGAAGACAACAATGATAAGGTATTGTTATTTTGAATGGCCAAAACACCCGATAAAAGGAGCTTCGGTCTGGTGGCCGGAGGATGGGTCAGATGAGGATTGGGTACAGCAGGCATTAAATGTATATGTGAAAAATAAACCCAATCCAATGATAGAAGAAACCATGTATGCCGCGGTATGGGAAACAGGATGTAATTTGTTGAAATTAAAAGAAGAGGTTGAACAGTTAAATTCCTCTGCACCCTCATGGAATTTACTGGAGAACCTAGCTCCTCCCTATGTACATCAATTACCCGAAGTAGCGCCGTCAATTCAACTCCCGCCCCCACTCGTGGCGACGGGAGTGGAAAAGGTGACACCCGGGTCCGCTCTGGTGGTAAAGAGAAAGGTCAGGGTAAAACAAGAATTTAATGATGATGTTACTGACAGTGATGATACCGGTAGTGACCTACCGGACCCCAGGAGTGAAAAAGAAAAAGGAATAAAGAGACAGGAGGCGGTCGGGGTAGATGAATTAAATCCCCCGTCACCAGGAGAGGGAGTCAGAAGGTCAGACAGAGTAAAAAGAGGTTTGGTAAAAATTAGACCTCTAAGAGAGGTACCCATGGGAGGACCCCAAGGGGGAATGGGGTTTGTTAATGTCCCCTTAACTAGTACTGAAGTGAGGAATTTCAAGAGAGAAATGAAAAGCCTCCTAGAGGATCCTTTAGGTCTGGCAGAGCAGTTAGATCAATTCCTTGGGCCAAACACTTATACATGGGAGGAGTTGATGGCCATTATGGGGAATCTCTTCACATCGGAGGAGAGGCAAATGATTAGGGCAGCAGCAATGAAAAAGTGGGAACAGGAGAACCCTCCAGGGCAGCAGAATGCAGCGGCAGCAGATAAATTCCCAGTACAAGAGCCAGATTGGGACAAGGGAACTGAAGCAGGACGAAGGAATATGAAGGACCTGCGGGATATAATTATAAAAGGGATAAGAGAGGCAGTACCCAAAGGACAGAATTTCGAACGAGCATTTGAGAATGGACAGCAGAAAGATGAGGCCCCGACAGTGTTCCTTCAGAGACTCAGGAAGAACATGCAACAGTATTCTGGAATAGACCCGGACTCAGGGGCAGGACAACAATTGCTTAGGGCCAATTTTGTGACCAAATCCTGGCCTGATGTAAGGAAGAAATAAGGAACAGATAGAGACAGGAAAGTTCCTGAGACAGGATGATAAGGGAGTTAACCCGAAAGTAGCAGATAAGAAGACGGCAGAGGCCGCGAAAGGAGGATGTGATAGAAGACGGCAAAGGCCGGGGACAACAGTGCAGGCAGGGAGAAAATATAAATTGAATAACCTATTTGAAGTAAGAATGAAACGAAGTGATTTGTTTGAAAACCGGTTTGGAACAAATGGTTGAAATGAGCAAGTTGTAAAATTGAACACAGACGCCCCGTGGCGGAGGTGGGAATTCCCACTGTGTTTGGGCCGTAGGGGGTTGCGAACAAGCTGCAAAAATTAACTCTTTGTATCCTGGTAACCTGAAAAAGAGAAGTTGTAAAAATCGTTTCTTGATGTTCTTTTAGATTTCTTGTCAGTAAAGTTAATTGGAAATAAGTTAATTGATGAAACATGACCAGCTTTTATGTTGTTTTATGGTAGACATACAAGTTGAGAAACACAGACAGAGAGAGAGAGAGAGAGAGAGACAGTACGAGTAAGACAGTACCCCATTTCGACCGAGGGACGAAAAGGCTTACAACCAATCATTGAGAATTTATTAGAGGACGGGTTATTGGAACCATGTATGTCCCCCTACAATACTCCGATCCTACCAGTCAGAAAGACCGACAGGACGTTTAGACTCGTACAGGACTTGAGGGAACTGAACAAGGTGGTCCAAGCCCGACACCCGGTAGTGCCTAACCCTTACACCATCATGGGACGGATACCCCCAAGCCACAAATGGTTTAGTGTGGTAGATTTAAAGGATGCCTTCTGGAGCTGTCCGCTGGCAACAGAGAGTAGAGACTTATTCGCCTTTGAGTGGGAGAACCTAAAAACCGGGCGAAAGCAACAATTCCGGTGGGCGGTGCTCCCTCAAGGTTTTACAGAATCACCAAATTTATTCGGCCAAATTTTAGAGCAGGTATTGGAAGATTTCCCAGGTCACGGGGAAACGCAACTATTAAAGTATGTGGATGACCTCCTTTTGTCAGGAGAGAGAGAAGAGGAAGTAAGGGACGCCACAATAAGCCTGTTAAACTTCTTGGGAAGGAAGGGGTTAAGAGTGTCCCGTAACAAGCTTCAATTTGTGAAACAAGAGGTAAAATATCTGGGACATCTGATAAGTGGAGGATAGAGACGAATAAACCCCGAAAGGATAGCTGGGATCACGGGAGTACCACTACCAAAGAATAAGAAAGAGAACCGAAAATTCCTGGGATTGATAGGATACTGTCGACTGTGGATAGATGATTACTCCAGACAAGTGAAATTCCTATATGATAAATTGGGAGAAGAAAAAGACAAAGTTCAGTGGACCCCAGAACAGGAGTTGGAATTTGGGAAATTAAAGAACAGTTTGATTACTGCTCCCGTGTTGGCTCTGCCCTCAGTAGAACAACCTTTCCACCTGTTTGTAAATTCAGACAAGGGGGTGGCACTAGGGGTACTCACCCAGGAAAGAGGGGGAAATCGACAGCCAGTGGCCTTCCTCTCGAAAATATTAGATCCAGTCTCCAGGGGATGGCCGGGATGCATACAAGCAGTAGCAGCTACCGCAATATTGGTGGAAGAGAGTAGGACATTAACCTTTGGAGGCACTCTGGTTGTTTCTACACCACACACAGTAAGAACCATACTCACTCAGAAATCCAGCAGATGGCTAACAGACTCTAGACTTTTAAAGTATGAGGCCATCCTGATGGAAAAAGACGATTTGATGATAATTACGGATAAGAACCTTAACCCGTCCCAATTCCTGTATCCAGCGGAGAAACAGGGTGACAAGGAAGAGGGCCCAGTACACTACTGTAGTGAAATAATAGATTTACAGACAAAAAGTAGAGAAGACTTAGAAGAGCAACCTCTGGCTGAGGGCAGCCGGTGGTTCATAGATGGATCCTCCAGGTGCATAGATGGAAAAAGACATAGTGGGTACGGTATAGTGAACGGGGAAACGATGGAGGAAATTGAAAGCGGCAGGCTGCCTGGTAGTTGGTCAGCTCAATCTTGTGAATTATATGCATTAAGGAGAGCTTTAGAATTATTGGAGGGGAAGGAAGGGACAGTATACACCGATTCAAAATACGCTTTTGGAGTAGTACACACCTTTGGGAAGATCTGGAAAGAGCGAGGAATGATAACAACTCGAGGTAAAGAATTAGCACATGAGCAATTGGTAGGACAGACACTGGAAGCCTTGCAAAAACCAGAACGAATAGCCATAGCATATGTGGCAGGGCATCAGAAGGGTAACACCCTGGAGGCCAGAGGAAATAGGGCAGTGGATGGGGTTGCAAAAAGAGCAGCCACAGAACAGATGGTAGAAATGAAGTCACTAATACCTTTAAGGGAACCAGAGGAAAAGATACCTATCTTTAGTGAGAAAGAACAGGAAAACATGAAAGAAATGGGGGCTCAGCGTACTTCAAATGGGAAATGGTGGACACCAAATGGAAAGCAGCTATTGAACAAAGAAATAATGAGGGAGTTATTAGGGAGATTACATGGACAAAGCCATTGGGGAACACAAGCCCTTTGTGACACCCTCCTCAGAACCTACGCTTGCTGTGGGATATTTACCATGGCCAAACAAGTCATAAGGGGCTGTGTAATATGTCAGCGAATTAATAAGAAAATCATGAGAGCAGTCCCAGGAGGAGGACAACCATTAGCAGTTCGGCCCTTCCAAAGAATACAGGTAGATTTTACCGAGCTGCCCCGGGTACGAACATGGAAGTACCTGTTAGTGGTAGTGGACCATTTCACCAGATGGGTAGAGGCATTCCCACGGCAACTGCCACCTCACAGGCGGTAGCCAAGATATTATTAGAACAAATTATACCCAGATATGGGATTGTAGAAACAATAGACTCAGATAGAGGGACCCATTTTGCCTCCAAAACACATGAAATGATATGTGAAGCACTGGGAATAGAATGGAAATTGCATACACCATGGCATCCCCAGAGCTCAGGAAAGGTGGAAAGAATGAATGGCACCTTAAAGACCCAAATCACCAAGTTGATAGAGGAAACGGGACTCCCCTGGACTAAGTGCCTCCCGATAGCCCTGTTGAGAATCCGAACGGCACCTCGAAAAGACATAGGGATATCACCATATGAAATGTTATTCGGGCTCCCATACTTAGGGAAGATAGAAGGAGTCCCAACAATACAAGGGAACGATGTGTTCCTAAGGAACTATTTACTGGCAGTGTCCCAATCTCTTGCAGAACTAAAAATTAAAGGATTGCTGGCCCAGAGCCCACCACTGGACTTCCCGATTCACTCAGTCAAGGCTGGAGACTGGGTATTAATAAAAACGTGGAAAGAAGAAAAGCTGCAAGCTAAGTGGACTGGACCCTACCTGGTGTTACTAAACACGGAGACAGCAGTACGATCAAAAGAGAAAGGGTGGACACACGCAAGTCGAGTTAAGGGTCCTGTGGAGGCCCCACCAGACGATATCAGCCCGTGGACTGTGCGCAAAGGAGAGGAACCATTGACTTTAATATTTACCAAGAACCCGCAGGAAAAATGAAGATTTCGTGTTGGTGGGTCGTGTGTTGGGTGGTTACCCAACTTGTAAGTAATGTAACATGCATAAAAATCACAATACCACAGAATAGAAGGTCCACCACCATCCCATTTAATGTATGTAAAGGAAAATGGTGGTGCGGCTATAGAATGTATGTATGCACCCATCCCTGTAAAGATTGGCACGCGGTGTTTACTTCATCAAAATATGGGTGGCATCGGACCACCTATCAGTTTGAGATACACCGAGAGTATATCAAAACCCGAACGAGAAATTGCCAGGACGCGTATATGTGAGCATACAGAGTGTCCAAATACAGGAAAGTGGTAGGTATTGGATATGTGCAGATAAAACAGGGAAAGACGCATGTCTGAAGTTTGAGATAGAAGTAAAGCAAGATGGGAAGATGGTAATATACGAGGATAGGGGAGAGGTGTTCAAGATAGATGACAGTCAGAATAGGGATCCCGGGGCAACACCAGCACCACCAGTAGTCAGCAATGTCACCATGGAAGATGAGTCTAAGGATCTGAAGATAATGATAGTAGCAGGAGAAACAGGATTAAGGCAGTTATATAAGAAAGGAATACCAACAGGGGGAAAAGGAGCCAACACCTGGCTTGCCTGGATGATGTACACAGCCAGAAGTATACAACGAACCAATTGTTACGCCTGCGCAGGAGCTAGGCCTCAGCTGGTCCTAGTACCATTTCCCCTGAATTAGGATAGAACACCTAGGGCTATGACATGTATACTACAGCTATTCACGAATCCCCTCTTACCAAAGAATGTGATATGCCAGAGTTATCATTACCTATTTCCAGCCAGCAACAACAATACAAAGGGCCGAAGGGAAGACCCTCGACCTCCTCCATTTACCATTCCTTTTGGGGAGGAGGGGTTTGAGTGCTATACAAGAAATAACGGCTGAGGAACAGGGGCCACTGTTCAATAGCTCCTGGCTGAACAAGCAGATAGTCAGTAGAGCCGATGTCTGGTGGTGGTGCAGGGAGAATACCCTGTGGCCCCGGTTACCAGGGTCATGGACGGGAACCTGTACCCTCATACAACTGATGATGCCCTTCACCATAGCAGTAGAACATGCTGTAGAACTCGATGAAGGAAGCCGACGACAAAAGAGAAAGGTGAGAGGATCATTCGACACACACATCTATATAGATGCGATAGGGATGCCAAGAGGGGTACCCGATGAATTTAAAGCCAGAAATCAGATAGCTGCGGGCTTTGAGTCCATGCTCTTCTGGTGGTCCACAATTAATAAAAATGTGGACTGGATCAACTACTTATACTACAATCAACAACGCTTTATAAATTACACTCGAGAAGCAGTTGAAGGATTAGCGGAACAACTGACAGCTACCAGCCAAATGGCCTGGCAAAATCGCATGGCCTTGGACATGCTACTGGCTGAGAAGGGAGGTGTGTGTGTAATGTTTGGCGAACAATGTTGCACATTCATCCCCAACAACACTGCTCCGGATGGGTCAGTGTCAAGAGCCCTAGCAGGTCTCACCTCTCTGTCTATCGAATTGGCTGAGAACTCTGGAGTAGACACCTCCTGGACCGGGTTTCTAGACTCCTGGTTTGGGAAATGGAAGCACATCTTTACATCAGCCCTAACATCAGTAATAGTCATAGTAGGGTTATTGTGTTTGTTCGGATGTTGTATCATTCCCTGCGTACGGGGATTGGCTCAGCGATTGATAGAAACAGCCCTGACGAAGAACAGTGCTGCCACCATAATGGCCTTCAGAACACAGTATAACCAACGAGAGGAGGATAGGGAGGTGAAGAATCTTCTGCTAGCATTAGAAAAGGAGGAGATAGTGTAAATCAAGGGTGCGTAGCAAAAAGAAAGAGGATGGATTGTGAGAAAAGGGTTAACAGACATAGTTGATTTAGACTAGGGATAGAAATATAACTTAGAAAGAAATAAGGTGTCAGCAGAAACCAGACTGCTGGTAGAATAGAAAGTAACAATATAAAGAACAGAGAGAAATTCTAGATAATAGCAGCAAGTACAGATGGTGACATTTCAAGGATGAGAGTCAGAAGATAACCACAGTCACACAAGAACATAACGGGGACTGGGGGAAGGGGCATTCTGTACTGCGCTTGCGTGATGAGATGCCATGGAAAAGTACTCACACCCACTATGACAAGATGCCTAATTTAAATGCACATGCGATGCATGATAGGGGAGGTGCCTTTGATGTTGGGTGGGCGTTCCACGACGTTCTCGTGGGAATCTGGGCTTTATGTTATGATTGGAAGAAGCTCAATGGGGAGAGATGAGAATGTGATAATAATGAAAAGAAATGTATAAAGATAAAAGACATCCCGATCCTCGGTGTGCCTCTAGGGGACATCGGCGGAGAGGCACCTATTCTGCAGAATATGATATTAATAAAAACACTTCTTTGTCTGAATTTGTCTCAAGAGCATTTGTGATTTTTGAATCCCACAAGTGGGATTGAGGTTCATAGAACAGTAGGAACATCTGATGTATAGGGTGACCTTGGGAGGTTAGATTGGAGAGAAACAAGAGAAATGGAGTATGGAATTCTTTTTATTATTATATTGTAATGCATTGTAGAATGTGTGCTTCTCTATATATTGCTTCTTGAGTGAATAACATCTGCTGGTTGGACAACGTTTAAAATTGAAATCTAGAAATCAGTAAACAGCTCTCACAGCAGATAAGGTGAGCCTGGTTATGGTATCTATTCCTCAAAACATTTCACACAAAATGCTTCCACTTTAGCTGCTGAGCATTCTCCAGGACTTATCACTCAATTGCATTTACAGAAAGTTTTCAGTCAAATGACCCAGCAAAGCTTTCTAACTGAATTTGTTTTGTGGCTAGACTTGTAGAGGTCCCAGATATTTTTCATGGTGAGCATCTGAAAAGATTGCATGGAATTCATAGTCTTACATCATGAAACAAGCCCTCCAGCCCAGCTAGCCCATCTTCACTAGATCCACCTGCCCACGTTTAGCCCATACCACTCTAAGCATTGCCAATCCATGTACCTGTCCAAATGTCTTTTAAATGTTACTATAGTTTCTGCCTCAGAAGCTCATTCCCTTGTGTGAATAAACACCACTCTCTGTGTGAAAAAGTTGATGTATAGATTACTATTAAATCTTTCCCTTTCATCTTAAATCTATGTCCTCTGGCTCTTGATTCCCCTACTCTGCGTTTCCAGCTTAACAACATCTTTGCCTTGTCAATTGTTACATGACCTCCCAACTTCGATTCTCAAAACCCCGATTGGTGAAGGCCAATGTGCCAAAAGCCTTTTTGACCACCCTATCTACCTGTGACGTCACTTTCAAGGAACTAAGTAATTCATACATCTCCTTCCTAAAGGAACATCCTTAAATTCTGAAGTTATGACCTCTGTTCCTGGACTCTCCCACCAGTGGAAATATCCTCTTCACATCCTCTCTATCCAGGCTTTGCACTATTCTGTATGTTTCAATGATGTTTCCACTAGTGGGAGAGTCTAGAACTAGAGGTCATAGCCTCAGAATTAAAGGACGTTCTTTTAGGAAGGAGATGAGGAGAAATGTCTTTAGTCAGAGGGTGGTGAATCTGTGGAATTCTTTGCCACTGAAATCTGTGGAGGCCAAGTCAGTTTTTTAGGCAAAGATAGATAGATTCTTGATTAGTACAGGTGTCAGAGGTTATGGGGAAAAGGCAGGAGGGAGAGATAGATCAGCATTGAATGGCGGAGTAGACTTGATGGGCCGAATTAATTTTTCACACAGTTGTGAGTCTGTGGAATTCTCTGCCTCAGAGGGCGGTGGAGGCCGGTTCTCTGGATACTTTCGAGAGAGAGCTAGATAGGGCTCTTAAAGACAGCGGAGTCAGGGGATATGGGGAGAAGGCTGGAACGGGGTACTGATTGGGGATGATCAGCCATGATCATATTGAATGGCGGTGCTGGCTCGAAGGGCTGAATGGCATACACCTGCACCTATTGTCTATTGTCTATTGAATAAATTCTACTCCTATTCCTATATCCTATGATATAGTTGGGATCACTATGATATAGTTGGGATCACGGAGACATGGCTCCAGGGTGACCAAGGCTGGGAGCTGAACATCCAGGGATATTCAATATTCAGGAAGGATAGAGAGAAAGGAAAAGGAGGTGGGGTAGCGTTGCTGGTTAGAGAGGAGATTAACGCAATGGAAAGGAAGGACATTAGTTTGCAGGATGTGGAATCGGTATGGGTAGAGCTGCGAAACACTAAGGGGCAGAAAACGCTGGTGGGTGTTGTGTACAGGCCACCTAACAGTAGTAGTGAATTTGGAGATGGTATCAAACAGGAAATTAGAAATGCTTGCGACAAAGGCAAAACCGTTATAAAGGGTGACTTCAATCTACATATAGATTGGGTGAATCAAATTGGCAGGGGTGCTGAGGAAGAGGATTTTTTGGAATGTATGCGGGATAGTTATCTAAATCAACATGTAGAGGAACCAACGAGAGAGCAGGCTATTTTAGACTGGGTATTGAGTAATGAGGAAGGGTTAGTTAGCAGTCTTGTTGTACGTGCCCCCTTGGGCAAGAGTGACCATAATATGGTTGAGTTCTTCATTAGGATGGAGAGTGACATTGTTAATTCAGAAACAATGGTTCTGAACTTAAAGAAAGGTAACTTTGAGGGTATGAGACGTGAATTGGCCAAGATTGACTGGCAATTAATTCTAAAAGGGTTGACGGTGGATATGCAATGGAAGACATTTAAAGACTGCATGGATGAACTACAAAAATTGTTCATCCCAGTTTGGCAAAAGAATAAATCAAGGAAGGTAGTGCATCCGTGGATAACAAGGGAAATCAGGGATAGTATCAAAGCGAAGGATGATGCGTACAAATTAGCCAGAGGACTGGGAGAAATTCAGAGACCAGCAGAGGAGGACAAAGGGCTTAATTAGGAAAGGAAAAATAGATTATGAAAGAAAACTGGCAGGGAACATAAAAACTGACTGCAAAGGTTTTATAGATATGTGAAAAGAAAGAGATTAGTTAAAACAAATGTAGGTCCCTTGCAGTCAGAAACAGGTGAGTTGATCATGGGGAACAAGGATATGGTGGACCAATTGAATAACTACTTTGGTTCCGTCTTCACTAAGGAAGACATAAATAATCTGCCGGAAATAGCAGGGGACCGCGGGTCAAAGGAGTTGGAGGAATTGAGTGAAATCCAGGTTAGCCGGGAAGTGGTGTTGGGTAAATTAAATGGATTAAAGGCCGATAAATCCCCAGGGCCAGATAGGCTGCATCCCAGAGTACTTAAGGAAGTAGCTCCAGAAATAGTGGATGCATTAGTAATAATCTTTCAAAACTCTTTAGATTCTGGAGTAGTTCCTGAGGATTGGCGGGTAGCAAACGTAACCCCACTTTTTAAGAAGGGAGGGAGAGAGAAAACGGGGAATTACAGACCAGTTAGTCTAACATCGGTAGTGGGGAAATTGCTAGAGTCAGTTATTAAAGATGGGATAGCAGCACATTTGGAAAGTGGTGAAATCATTGGACAAAGTCAGCATGGATTTACAAAAGGTAAATCATGTCTGACGAATCTTATAGAATTTTTCGAGGATGTAACTAGTAGCGTGGATAGGGGAGAACCAGTGGATGTGGTGTATCTGGACTTCCAGAAGGCTTTCGACAAGGTCCCACATAAGAGATTAGTTTACAAACTTAAAGCACACGGCATTGGGGGTTCAGTATTGATGTGGATAGAGAACTGGCTGGCAAACAGGAAGCAAAGAGTAGGAGTAAACGGGTCCTTTTCACAATGGCAGGCAGTGACTAGTGGGGTACCGCAAGGCTCAGTGCTGGGACCCCAGCTATTTACAATCTATATTAATGATCTGGATGAGGGAATTGAAGGCAATATCTCCAAGTTTGCGGATGACACTAAGCTGGGGGGCAGTGTTAGCTGTGAGGAGGATGCTAGGAGACTGCAAGGTGACTTGGATAGGCTGGGTGAGTGGGCAAATGTTTGGCAGATGCAGTATAATGTGGATAAATGTGAGGTTATCCATTTCGGTGGCAAAAACAGGAAAGCAGACTATTATCTAAATGGTGGCCGACTAGGAAAAGGGGAGATGCAGCGAGACCTGGGTGTCATGGTACACCAGTCATTGAAAGTGGGCATGCAGGTGCAGCAGGCAGTGAAGAAAGCGAATGGTATGTTAGCTTTCATAGCAAAAGGATTTGAGTATAGGAGCAGGGAGGTTCTACTGCAGTTGTACAGGGTCTTGGTGAGCCCACACCTGGAGTATTGCGTACAATTTTGGTCTCCAAATCTGAGGAAGGACATTATTGCCATAGAGGGAGTGCAGAGAAGGTTCACCAGACTGATTCCTGGCATGTCAGGACTGTCTTATGAAGAAAGACTGGATAGACTTGGTTTATACTCTCTAGAATTTAGGAGGTTGAGAGGGGATCTTATAGAAACTTTCAAAATTCATAAGGGGTTGGACAGGCTAGATGCAGGAAGATTGCTCCCGATGTTGGGGAAGTCCAGGACAAGGGGTCACAGCTTAAGGATAAGGGGGAAATCCTTTAAAACCGAGATGAGGAGAACTTTTTTCACACAGAGAGTGGTGAATCTCTGGAACCCCCTGCCACAGAGGGTAGTCGAGGCCAGTTCATTGGCTATATTTAAGAGGGAGTTAGATGTGGCCCTTGTGGCTAAGGGGATCAGAGGGTATGGAGAGAAGGCAGGTACAGGATACTGAGTTGGATGATCAGCCATGATCATATTGAATGGCGGTGCAGGCTCGAAGGGCCGAATGGCCTACTCCTGCACCTAATTTCTATGTTTCTATGTTTCTATGTTGACCTTCAATCTGCCTGCAGGATATTGGTTCCCCTAGTTTAACTTTGCAGGATATAGATATCACTGGAAACCAACAATGGTCTCTTCAATCCAGTGTCAAAATTCTCTGGGTACTGAAGGGCAAATTAGTTTGATTTATTGCTCTGGATTGTTGAAGAGAAGCACACGTGGATATCAAATGCTAACAGCAGCACAATTCTCAGCAGGGATGTCAACAGTATTATTCCGAGAACTAATACAGAACATTTAGTTGTCGTGAAGTTTGACTGGGTAGGTGTTATTCAGCAATGCTGCAACTTAACATATTACCATTCCAGTGGTAATGCTATTTATTTCAACATTATACATTGTGAGAGATAACTGACTTTTTAATAATCGGTTTCAATAGAGGGATAGAAGTTAAAGAAATTATAAGCCTTACAATCTGCCACTGCTGATAACATTGTGTTAACAAAACTTATGACTCAGAATCAAAATTTGCCAATGATCAGAGTGACACAGTTTAGTGAAGTCAATAAAAAGCAGGTGTCAATATATTGTGTAAAATATTCAACCAATTTCAACAGAAAAATTCCACTGCATCTTATTTTTCTTGTGTTGCAATCATATTTAATCAGCAGTTCCATTTTTATGACCCTCTCTCACCTGAAATTGAAAGGTATGACCTCTTTGCTTTTAAAAACAATACCGTATATGACGGGTGCTGTGGCAAAGTTGCTGCCTTTCAGCGCTTGCAGCGCCGGAGACCCGGGTTCGATCCCGACTACGGGTGCTGTCTGTACGGAGTTTGTACGTTCTCCCCGTGACCGCGTGGGTTTTCTCCGAGATCTTCAGTTTCCTCCCACACTCTAATGACGTACAGGTTTGCAGGTGAATTGGCTTGGTATGAGTGTAACTTATCCCTAGCGTATGTAGGGTAGTGTTAATGCGCAGGGATCGCTGGTCGGTGCGGACCCAGTGGGCTGAAGGGCCTGTTTCCATGCTGTATCCCAAAACTAAACTAAACTAAACCTGATTATCTTAAGTAATGTCCAATTAGCAGGTCAATAAAATGTACTTAAACTGGAAGCTATATGCAGAATAACAATACCTTCAGTTTTTTGTTTTGTCCGCAAAAGAGACATTGAAGTAGTAATATTTCAATGCTGATCTAAATATCCTTATTTGTCATCTTGATGCCTACCTATATCTACTCGGTCTCAAACTGCATTTTAACATTCTTTCCATGTCATATTCATTGTCAACTCTTCAACTGTGCGCTCGCACACTTTCACCCAGACAATCTTTGTCAAGGCTGGTCATAAGAAGGTATTTTTCATTTAATTGTGATTTTGTCATTTCAGTATCCATTCTTTGCTAACCATCAAACTGCCCAATGTTCTTTAGAAAATTAAATGTCAGCTTTTGTCACTGCCAACTTTGTTGTGTAACACCACAACAGTAGCCCCACTGTTATTCTTCAGTTTAGTTTAGAGATCCAGCATGAAATAGGCCCTTCAGCCATTGAGTACATGCCGATCAGCGATCACCTGTTCACATTAGTTCGATGTTATCCCACTTTCTCATCCACTCCCTACACATTAGGGATAATTTTACAATGGCCTACAAATCAACACGTCATTGGGAAATGGGAGGAAGCCAGAGCACCCCGGGGTGACCAATGTGATCACAGGGAGAATAGACAAACTCAACACAGACAGCACCTGAGGTCAGGATCAAACTCAGGTCTCTGGTACTGTGAGGCAGTATCTCTAACAGTTGTGCCACGCCCCAACAACATTGCTTGTCCACTCTCTTGTCGTTATCAAGATATTTAAACCTTGTCATTAAGTACTGTCCTAATCTTGGTGACTTCAATTCAGAAGTGAGGTTTGTTGTGACTTGTGCCGGCAGTTAGATCCTTGCTCATCAGTGTAAATGGAACAAGATGGTCACTAAATAATCAAACATAACTGGCAGCAAAAGCTTTTCACTCTACCTCGGTACACGTGACAATAAATGAAACTTACTGTCTGACCCGCTGAGTTACTCCAGCTTTTTGCATCTATCTTTGATTTGGAACAGCTGTATCCAAGAATGCAAGATCGATCTATCTATCTGTCTGTCTGTCTGTCTGTCTGTCTGTCTGTCTGTCTGTCTGTCTGTCTGTCTGTCTGTCTGTCTGTCTGTCGCTTCTATACTTAACTAAAACCCTCATCTTGTCCTCTTCCAGTTGGCATTGTTCTTAAATTTGAGCAAAAACGGTAACCGATCGCACTACGAAATTTCACCACCTTACTCCTGTGTTCCAAACGCATCAAGTTTTATTTCCATCGGTGGAATATTACAAAAGTTATAAAGGTTCAAAGATCGTAAGATCAGCAGATTGGTCTTCCCTCATGTCAATTGCCTGGACAGCAACGTCCCTTCCAGCACCCGCTGTCAATCACTGTGGCGAGGATAATAAAGCTCTGGAGGCCGGGCGGACTCCATGAGCCGCGCTGAGCCCAAAAGCTGTGGAGTGGGAGCGGCCAGGAGCCGCAGAATGACTGCGGCCAGGAGCCGTGGATTGAGTGCAGCCGGGAGCGGTGGAGTGAGTGCAGCAGGAAGCCGATGAGTGAGTGCGGACAGGAGCCGGGGTCGGGAGGCGATGAGTGACGCAGGGGCCGAGAAGTGCTGAGTGAAGCCATAGTCCCCCCCCCCCCCACCGACTCCACACACACCCCTCCCCCTCTCCCACACACCACTCCCACCTCCCACACACCACTCCCACCTCCCACACACACACCCCTCCCACACACACCCCTCCCCCCACACCCCTCCTACATTCCCCCCACACCCCTCCTACATTACCCCACACCCCTCCTCCCCTCCCCCCACACCCCTTCTCCCCTCCACCCACAACCCTCCTCCCTGCCCACCCACAACCCTCCTCCCCTCCCGCACACCCATGTCTCTCTACCCATCCACAATCCTCCTCCCCACTGCCCCAAACCCCTCCTCCCCTCACCGCACACCCCTCCCCCAAACCCCTCCCTCCATACCCCTTCCCCACACCCTGTCCCCCTACAACCCGTCCCCGTCTCCGGCTACATGACGCCCCCGCCTGAAGCCGTCTCCAGCTGCAGGATGTTAAACCCCCCCCCACCGCCCACACCTGAAGCCGTCCCGTCCCCAGCTGCAGGACGCTCCTCCACGCCCCACCAGCCCCTGCCTAAAGCAGTCCCCATCCCCAGCAGCAGGATGCTCCCCACCGCACCCCGCCTGAAGTGACAGGTGACAGCCGTGGCAGCGGTAGACCACAACAGCGATAGGCCAAGGCGGACCGAACTCTTCGAGATGTATGCACCAAAACTAAACCTTTAATCCGCATTCTTACCATTTGTTGTGGCGATTTTTGACAACTCCTTCCTGTAGTGAAAAGGGTAAATGATGCTGATGTTGAAAATTCCTGCATCAGGAAATCCTACTAGTGGAGACTTTTCACCTAGTTTCAATTGCACACAAATATGCAATTGACAGAGGGAGAAGGCAACTATTCTCAATTTTTATTGAAAGTTGGAGAAGATGACATTTAAAAAAATGAAAACGATGAAATTGAAATGTCAGAAGACATGCTTCTATCTGCAAAAACACTGGAGGATTGTATTGATTTCATCTATCCCACATTTGACAATCCGAAATCTCTGGATTACCACCACAAAAAATGGAGTTTAAAAAAGGATCCCCGATCAAGTTAATGAGAAACTTAGAACCTCCAAAGCTGTGTGACGGAACGAGGATGATTGTGGAAGCGCTACAGAATCATCTGATCGTTGCAAGAATCAACATGGGAGCCGTCCAAGATGAAATTGTTCTCATTCCTAGGATAACGCTCCATTTGACAGAAGGCGAAGACATTTCCCTTCAGCGGAGCTAATTTCCCATTCAGTCAAGTTTTGCTACGACGATCCATAAAGCACAAGGACAAACCATGGAGAAAGTGTTGATATACCTCGAGAAACCGGTATTTCAGCATGGACTGTTAGTCTGCAATGTACTTGCAATAAATGATTTGTTAGCCCTTGATGGCAATGCAATGAGTTGTTTGGCAATTTGGTGGCCTGCATTCTGCTTGAAATGCTATGAAATTTAATTTGGTGGCCTGCGCTCTGCTTGAACTGCTATGAAATTGAATTTGGTGGCCTGTGCTCTGCTTGAAATGCTATGAAATTGAATTTAGTGGCCTGCACACTGCTTGAAATGCTATGAAATTCAATTTGCTGGCCTGCACACTGCTTGAAATGGAATTTTAAGAATTGCTGTGAGTGAACTCCCCGCCTACCAGCCCTGAGTGACTGATCTGCCAGCCCACCAGGACTGAGTGACTGAGCTGCCAGCCTACCAGGCCTGAGTGACTGAGCTGCCAGCCTACCAGGCCTGAGTGACTGAGCTGCCAGCCTACCAGGACTGAGTGACTGAGCTGCCAGCCTACCAGGCCTGAGTGACTGAGCTGCCAGCCTACCAGGCCTGAGTGACTGAGCTTCCAGCCCAATAATCCATTCGGTCCACAATGGCCATACTAGCCCTCTGGAAACCAGTCCCTTCGGCCCACAACACCGATACTAGCGCTCCAGATAGACTAGCCCCCCCCCCCCCCCGGCCACGTATTGGAATTGGTGGAGAGGTGGAATATTGCGTTGGGTCCCACGGTCCCACTCAGTCTACACACAAACACATACATACACATAAAAACAAATACACAATAATAGTGCAATAATAACAATAATAGTCTATGTAGTTGAGAACCTATTTGAGGTTGTAGTGTTTAATACCCTGATGGCTGCAGGGAAAAAGCTCTTCCAGGTAATGAAGCTATTTACTAGCAGTGCAAACATGAAATGTCCCCTTGAGGGCCATTGAGCCTTTGAATCTACTTCAACATCAGGAGCAAGTCTTGACTTTTTATTTATCTCACAAATTGGAGTTTCTGTTGCAATAAAATGTACATAAAATTATTACCAATTTTAATAGCATCTATCTCAATATGAAGAATAAAACATTGCATTAATTAAGTGGGAAATATTGATAGATTTAAAGAGCACAAAAAAATCTTCATATTGTAAGGTACTTTGCACTTTAGAGATTATCCACAATACTCTCTATCCCCTATGGGCTGATGGTAAATAGATGACTGAATCCAAGCAATGAACTTCAAACCCAGCTGTTCTCAGGCAACTGAATCATCATTCCACAACCAGAGAGCAGTGCTGAACTACTATCTACCTCTTTGGTGACCCTCAGACTATCCTTGATCGGAATTTGCTGGCTTTACCTTGCACTAAACGTTATTCCCTCATCATCTATCTACACACTGCAAATGGCTTGATTGGAATCATCTATTGTCTTTCTGCTAACTGGATAGCATGCATCAAAAGCTTTTCACTATACCTCAGTATATGTGGCAATCAGCTAAACTAAACTAAACTAATCCCCACAAATAGTCAAATAAAAGCTAATAATGAAATTGTTTCTGGCAGCAGAGGAATTTCCAGGTTAAAGTAGGTAGCACGATAAGACAAATATATATTTTCCTTTCTTAGCCAGATCGTGTTTTCAGCTGTCTGTAGTTTCATTGGCAATTTGTGGTAAAATGTGTAGTGGATCGATTGGTTGTAAGTGCTATAGTGAGCTTGAGTTGTTCCAAGCATCTGTTATCGACATCTTGGCAACATGTATTGTTATGTAATATGGAAGGTCACGGGAATGTGGGTAAGGCAATGTAATTACCCATGTTTGGTTATAACGAGACAATATCACAATGGAAGTAAATTTGCCACCCGCAGTGAACATCGGATATATGATCATTCAGAAGGAAACAGGGAGCTATGCTCTCATTCAAAGCTTGCTGCAAACAAAAGCCAAGTAAATGTAATTTCAGAGAGGAGGTGATTCTTTATAAAGAACTGCACCGCAGGATGTCAAATAAAAGTGCAATGTAAAACTCTTCAGGGGCACCAAATGAGGATCATATTTCTGAAAACATAACCATTGTCCTGGATGGTGTACAAAGAGAACTGCATGCATGGTTGCATAGAACTGTCTAAATTAAACTGCTTGTTTGGCTTTCCATACTTACTGATCTAAATACAAACACAAATGTCATTTTGGGTGGTGAAAATCCAGGATCATGAAACTAATGAATGCTACTTGTCGATACACCTTGCAGTTTTGGGGCATCGGTATCAATTAGCTTTAGAGCTCTCCCCCCTCTTTCATTTGCAACTCTAGAAATGACGTCCTTCCTGCAGTAGTTGCAAAAACAGTAACCCACAGCTTTTCACTTCATAAATATGTCTCACATCAGTAAGAAGTTATTTCATTTTGTTGGAAATGTTGTGTTAATGTGATCTCAGAGTCACCTTGGAACAGAATATTGCACCACTTTGGTGAATAGGCTGCAAACACTCACTGTTATTTTAAAATCATTTATCACCTGCTGTTTCCTCTTGCTGAGAACATCCTGTATTTTCTGTACAGTTTACCGTACAAGAGCCGTCTGTGACTTTAATTTACAAACCACAAAGACACCAGGCATTGTGTGTGGAGAATGTTGGCATTGTTCCTTGGGTATTCAGCACATCTTGATGTCTGCCATTCGTTTCTCTACAGATTAAACTCCAAGGAGAGAAATGGTGCGGTTACGAGGCCTCACTTTTTATTATCTCTCTGTAATGAATATGTTAATGAAGCTAGCAGCAGCAGGAAACAGGATAAGTCTGAAGGAGTTTTATCAACTCACAATGAATTTTATGTGTTGAGAAACAAAAGGAATGAGATCCATCTTTTGTCACTCTGCAGTAATTAATTCTCCCTGTTGGTGAGGAAATAAGTGCTAGAAGTGTAATGCTGTTATACCACACTCTCAATGGACATCTTATGCACAGTGGGAAAGTAAGTGTTCACTGATAAATGTGCCTACCTTTATGTCAAAAAGTAATTTCACAGCTAGGAACAAGTAGTACATTTTAATTTGAACCAACAGGATTTCCCAATTCATTTTCAACTACTTCACATTATATCATTACAGAATTCTGGGGAGTGGTACAATCTAAAATTAAATTTATTTTGGCAACATCTGTCCAGTTTGTCATGGCACCAGGATGAAACCAATAACAGCAGCTGCTCTGAAAATCACCAGCAAGGCTGTGTTACTCTGAGAGGCAGAGTGAAAGGAGGGGGGTTGGGAAAGAATCACTATCAGGAGAATACATGTTGGAAAGTTATATTGTTGTGGTTCAGTATTCTTAAACAAACAAAAACGCAAATAAAATCAGTGACTAAGCAGTACAATCTTAATTTTGCCAGGCGGGTGAGGTAAAACTCTTAACAATATGCACATTACAGACTATTCAGAGTTCCCATCCCCACACAAAGGGGTAGTGATTTCCATACATGTATATATACCCCACTACACGACGATTCAGCAATACATTATCTATAATGCTTAGTACAGCCTCTTGCTTCTTACGATTGACAGGTTCTTCTGACAGAGGAAGGGTTAGCCATATATGGTTATACTAGACTAAGTGGGACCCGTTGGGTCCCATGTTCACATGGGAGGGCTGGTCCCCCAATGCAATATTCCACCTCTCCACCAATTCCAATATTGGTGCCCAGTGGGGGGGGGGGGGGGGGGGGGGGGGGGGGGGTGTGTTCTGGAGCACTAGTATGGGTATTGTGGGCTGGACTGGTTTCCAGAGGGCTAGTATGGACATTGTGGGCCAAATGGATTCTTGGGGTGGCAGCTCAGTCACTGAAGCCTGATATGCGGGCAGCTCACGGCTGGTAGGCTTGCAGTTGACTCACGGCTATTCTTTGAAATTCCATTTCAAGCAGGGTGCAAGGCCACCAAATTCAATTGCAGTTTCCGACCATTTCAAGCAGGGCGCAAGGCCACCAAATTCAAGTGCAGTTTCTTACCACTTCAAGCAGGGTGCAAGGCCACCAAATTCAATTGCAGATTCCTACCACTTCAAGCAGGTTGCATGGCCACCGAATTGAGGTGCAGTTTCCTACCACTTCAAGCAGGGTGCAAGGCCACCGAATCCAAATGCAGTTTCCTACCACTTCAAGCAGGGTGAAAGGCCACCAAATTCTTTTTTTTAATTATTATTTTTATTAGAAGCAATTGTACAAAGATAAAACATTCGGTATCTAAGATTATACAATTATAGTACAGCTTCATTTTTAATCTTATAACCTGAAAATGAAAGAAGAAGAAAAAAGAAAACAAGAGAGGGAAAAAGTGAGAAGTGAAAAGATAGCTCGAAAAAGCACAAAGAAAAGAACCCTAAACTAACAAAGTTGTGTGGCCGAAAAAAAAGATAAGAAAAAAAAACAAAAAGAAAAGTGGAGATATATATGCCCCTCATCCCCCGCCCACCTCACCCAGCCCGGGATCAGATTTAAATTTAGATTTGTGTTGCGCCATACTATTCTTGTAAGAATTCGGTGAAGGGTATCCATATCTTGAGAAATTGATCTGGTGTTTCTGCCAAGACAAGCCTGATATTTTCCAAATGTAGTGTCTCGGACATGTTTGTAATCCACATCTTCACTGTAGGGACTGTTGTCTGTTTCCAAAATGTAAATATTAGTTTTCGCCATTATCAGGCCATAGTTAAGGAAACGTCTTTGAAATAGTGTTAGCTTATAGTGTGATCAATTCTATGTCGGAGTTCAATTTTATTTTAAGCATTTAGTTTTTTTCTACTTATGACGCACATCATAATCTTGTAGTCTGAATTCTCTCTCAATGTTTACATTGTAGAGGAGACATTCATGAAGCTGTGCTTGTTATCTCGCTTATTTATTGGAAAGGAAACATCAACAGTCTGCTAGCTTTGTTAATGTACTGAAAGCAAAGGTTAGTGCTTTTTTTTGCTAGCTTTGCAATTTAATATAAGACGGTGAAAGCCTGTCTTAGTTTCAGCGGAATCCATTTTGTATCTTTAAATCATTATTAACTTCCACAACATCATACAGAAATTATTGTATATGCTCTCTATTTTAATGGGAACCATGCCTAGATCAAGTTTTATGCACTGTTTAATAGTGTCATACAGTCAATAGACAATAGGTGCAGGAGAAGGCCATTCGGCCCCTTTAGTCAGCACCGCCATTCAATGTGATCACCCCATGACTGTGACTCCACTATCTTTAAGAGCTCTGTCTAGCTCTCTCTTGAAAGCATCCAGAGAGCCAGCCTCCAATGACATATGAGGCAGAGAATTCCACAGACTCACAGCTTTATGTGTGAAAACGTTTTTCCTCATCTCTGTTCTAAATGGCTTACCCCTTATTCTTAAACTGTGGCCCCTGGTTCTGGTCTCCCCCAACATCGGGAACATGTTTCCTGCCTCCTAAGTGTCCAAAACCTTAATCATCTTTTATGTTTCAATAAGATAGCCTCGCATCCTTCTAAATTCCAGAGTATACAAGCCCAGCCGCTCCATTCAATCAACATATGACAGTCCCGCCATCCCAGGAATTAACCTGGTGAGCATACGCTGCACTCCCACAATAGCAAGAATGTCCTTCCTCAAATTGGGAAACCAAAACCGCACACAATACTCCAGGTGTGGTCTCACTGGGGCCCTGTACAACTGCAGAAGAACCTCTTTACTCCTATACTCAACTCCTCTTGTTATGAAGGCCAACATGCTATTTGCATTCTTCACTGCCTGCTGTACCTGCATGCTTACTTTCATTGACTGATGAACAAGGACCCCCAGATCCCGTTGTACTTCCCCTTTTCCTAACTTGACACCATTCAGTGAATTATCTGCCTTCCTGTTTTTGCGACCAAAGTGGATAACCTCACATTCATCCACATTAAACTGAACCTGCCAAGCATCTGCCCACTCACCCAACCTGTCCAAGTCACTCTGCATCCTCATAGCATCCTCCTCACAGTTCACACTGCCACCCAGCTCTGTGTCATCTGCAAATTTGCCAATGTTACTTTTAATCCCTTCATCTAAATCATTAATGTATATTGTCATAGAGTCATAGTGATAGAATGTGGTAAACAGTCCCTACGGCCCAACATGTCCCAGCTACACTAGTTCCACCTGCCTGCATTTGACCCATATCCCTCCAAACCTGTCCTATCCATGTACTTGTCTAACTGTTTCTTAAACATTGGGATATTCCCTGACTTAACTACCTCCTCTGGAAACTTGTTCCATACACCAACCACCCATTGTGTGAAAACGATACCCCTCAGATTCCTATTAAATCCTTTCCCCCTACCCTTAAACCTATTACCTCTGGTCCTCGATTCACCTACTCTGGGCAAGAGACTGCATCTACCCGATCGATTCCTCTCATGATAATATGAGCAAATATGAAAAACTGGAAAATAAATGGAATAAACATTTTTTTGACAGTTCATAATTGAAAAAGATTGCACTGTTACTGAATATTTGTGACATGCAGTAAAGGCACAGTAGAGAATTCTGCTACCTCAATACTCTAGCAGTTCTGGTCCATTTCTAACCCCAGTACTACTGCTTGCAAGTCGGGTCACGGCAGCGACCTGACTTCGGGGCTGTGGTGGCGTTCCGGCGACTCAACTTCGGCGCTGTGGCAGCGTTCTGGCGGTGGCGACCCGACTTCGGAGCCTCGGAGGCTCGGCCGCTAGCCCAGTGGACGACATCGTCGGGTGCTCACAGGTCACGGGTTGGTGACCTGTTTTTCCGGAGCCCCCGCGACAACAGCTTCGTCCGCTGGTCTGGAGGGCGGCAGCTTTGGCAGCTTCGACCACCCCGGGCCGTGGAGTTTGAACTGGCCCGTTCGTGGAGCTTGGTTTCAGCCATGGGACTGACTTACTTACCATCACCCGGCGGGGTCACAACATCGGAAGCCTGGATCGCCCTAGCGCAGAGGGAGAACAAGGAGGGAAGAGACAAGGACTTTAAGTTTTTGCCTTCCATCACAGTGAGGATGTGCCTGGTGGACTCACTGTAGTGGATGTAAAATCTGTGTTTATTGTGTGTTTTTTGTTATTTTATTCTATGTTATGACTGCAAGGCATGAAATTTCGTTCAGACTGAAAGGTCTGAATGACAATAAAGGATACTTGTTACTTGTTACTTGTTTCCCAATGTTAAATTGTTTTTTTCTACGGTGCTCAGTTTCCTTCCACATGCCAAAAATTTGCTGGTTGTTGCACCATAGAAAGCATTTTATCAGGATGCATCTCAGCTTGGTTTGGGAACAGTTCCATCCAAGAAATTGCAGCGAATTGTGGGCGGAGCCCAAGCCATCACACTAGCCAACCTCCCTTCCATTGACTCTATTTATACCTCACGCTACCTCGGCAAGGCTAGCAGCATAATCAAGGATGAATCGCACCCTGGCCACTCCCTCTTCTCCCCTCAGGAGAAAGGTATAGAAGTGTGAAAACGCACACCTCCAGATTCAGGGACAGTTTCTTCCCAGCTGTTATCAGGCAACTGAATCATCATACGTCAACCAGAGAGCAGTGCTGAACTACTATCTACCTCATTAGTGACCCTCTGACTATCCTTGATCGGACTTTGCTGGCTTTACCTTGCACTAAACTTTATTTCCTTATCAAACAAGCCACTAGTTCAAAATACCAATATAGAAAATGACCATAGTAGTGCAAGTGATAATCCATAGTGTTCCATTGCCAAGATAGGATGACGATTGTGCAAATTAGTTAAAGAACCTGATGGCTGTAGGAAAATAGAAGTTCCTGGATCTGTGGTGTAGGAGTTTAGGCTTATGTACCTTCTGCCTGACAGCAGCATCAAGCAGAGGCTATGGACAGAATATTGAGGATGATTAATAATAGTTATCAGGACATAAGTGAGAGGTCATTCGGCCCGTCAAGTCTACTCCACCATTCAATCATGGCTGTTCTATCTCTCCCTCCTAACCCTGCCTTCTCCCCATAACCCCTGACAACTCTACTAATCAAGAATCTATCTACAGTATCTCTGCTCTAAAAATATCCATTGACTTGGCCTCCACAGCCTTCTGTGGCAAAGAATTCCACCATCTGCCTAAAGAAATTTCTCCTCATCTTCCTAAAATGTTCCTTTAATTCTGAGGCTATGACCCATAGTCCTAGACTCTCCCACTAATGGAAACATCCTCTCCACATCCACTCTATCCAAGCCTTTCACTATTTGGTGAGTTTCAATTAAGCCCTCCCCCTCATCCTTCTAAACTCCAGCAAGTAGAGGCCAGCGCTGTAAAACACTCATAGTCTTGGCACGCTTGAGGCAGTGCTTATGTAGATGCTTTCGTTTGATGGATAGAGATGTGCCTGTAATATACTGGGTTGTGTCCATCAAGCTCCACAGTCTCTTTTGTTCCTGTGTATGGAATTGTTATACCAGTCCATGATGCAGTAAGTCAGGATAACTTATATAGTGCATCTATCAACGTTTGTTTGAGTATTCTTGGTGAATCTCTTTAAATTTCAAAGAAACTAGAGATGCTCTCATGTCTTCTCTGTGGTTACATCTATTAGCTGGGCCCAGGACACATCATTCGAAACATTAATGCTCTGGAATATGAAGCTGATAACTCTCTCCATGTCCATCCAATGAAAACTGGTGCAAGTATAGGAAGGAACTGCAGATGCTGGTTGAAACCGAAGATAGACACAAAAAGGAGGAGTAACTCAGCGGGTAAGACAGCATCTCTGCAGAAAAGGAAGAGGTGATGTTTCGGGTCGAGACTCTTCTTCAGAGAGAAGAAGGTTCTCGACCCGAAACGTCACCTATTCCTTTTCTCCAGAAAACTGGTGCATGGTCTCCAAACATCTGAAATCTATGATTAGGTCCTTGATTTTGATGACCTTGAGGCAGAGGTTGTTGTTACTGCCCCACGCAATTTGTGTAGGTTGGTTGTTGGAGAGCAGTGGAAATTAAATGTGAGAGGGAATAAGTTACACAGATATTAGTGAAGGAATGGAATTGATTGGATTGCAGTGAGAGCTAGCACAAACTTCATGGGACAAGTGACCTGCTTCCATGTTATTAGAAAATGTAAATATTGAACATGTGCTTTGCAAAGTGACAGTTAATGTCCACCAAAAATGTGAAGAATTAAACAATGCCATTATAAATATGTATTTTTTCATTTAATGAAATGTTTCAATCTTTACATTGCTTCTGCAAGGTGAGTACCAGTTACCCATCACCTCCATGAGACAATGTTTTTGAAGATCTCTTGTTCAAATGCTTGATGGTTTTATTATTTGAAGATTAGGTCTTGGAAAATACTCTCAGAGAAGGTGATGTATCTCAAACTGCGTTCTTGTGGCGATTTTGTATCAGAGTTTAAATTTGTGTGAAACTATCGAGTGCTTCTGGCATGATTTGGAAAATCACTACCCAAGGTTATATCCTAATCACATTACCATTTGGATGAATTTCATAATTTCCCAAATGCCCCACACTTCTAGTTAGTTAAATACTTTCATGTTTGGACACTGCAACCAATAAATTAAAGCCCCAGTCCCACTTAGGAGGCCCAAACAGCAACCTCTGGTGACCTTGCCCACCACCCAAAATAAAATCAAGGTCTAGGTGACCTGCAACCTACCACCTCCCACCCATATGTTGAAAACCTTCCTCGACTATGAAGAAAACCGGCTTTGACTTGATCTGCAACTAAAAATTTATTAATTTTTAAAACGGCAACCTATTTTTAGTCGAGGTCATGATGAAAAAATAGCAGCCACCTAGATGAAGCCTCGACCACGCGGAAACCACTTTCGACCATTAGGGAGATTGACCAAAACCTCCAGTGACCTCATGGAAACCTTTGGTGGTGGGCAAGGTCACCAGAGGTTGCTGTTTAGGTCTCCTAAGTGGGACAGGGCCTTAAGCTGTCACCCTTATTATCTGTACACAACAGCTCCAATATATTATCAACAAAGAGTGTCAAATTTGCCAAAAAAAATGAAGATAGACACAAAATGCTGGAGCAATTCAGCGGGACAGGCAGCATCTCCGGAGAGAAGGTATGGGTGACGTTTCAGGTCGAGTGTGGAAGCAGGCTTTTCGCCTCACCATGTCCATGCTGACCAATGATCACTTGTTCACACTATTTCTATCCTACACTCTTGGGACAATTTACAGGAGCCAATGAACCCACAAACCTGCAGGTCTTTGGAATGTGGGAGGAACCAGGAGCACCTCGGAAAAACCCACCCGGTCACATGGAGAACATACAAACTCCATACTGACAGCACCCATAGTCAGGTTTGAACCCAGGTCTCTGGCGATGAAAGCGCGGTAAGGCAGCAACTCTACCATTGTATCACTACCTGGGGTTTAGGCCCAGGGAGATGGTGTCTGCTGTGGACCTGTTGCAACGGTAGACAATCTGCAGTGGGTCAAGGCTGGCTGGGAGGCTGGTTCATGTGCACCATCACCATTCTCTTGAAACACTTCATGAAGGTGGATATCAGGGTCTCTGGACAGTGGTCATTAAAGCATACTACCTGACCATCTCTTTGGTAACGAGATAATAGTGGTCTTCTTAAAGCAAATGTGGATCTTTGAATACATCAGCGGGAAGTTTAAAATGTCCATGAATACCACTGCCAGCTTCTCCATACAGATCCTGAGGATGTGGCTAAGATCTCCATCCAGGCAAAGGGTTTCCCTGGATTCACTCTCGAGAAGCTGACTTTACATCAGCCACAGTAACTGTTGGTACATAGCAGGTGACGGTCATCCACCAGCCTTCTGAAACACTGCTGGACTCTTGTGCTGTGGGTTCACAACCTTCCATGATTGGCTCTACATATGACAAGCCTGTAGCGGAACAGCGGCAGAGTTGCCATCTTATAGTGCTTACAGCACCAGAGACCCGTGTTCGATCCTGACTACGGGTGCTGTCTGTATGAAGTTTGTACATACCCCCCGTGACCTGTGCGGGAGTTATCTGAGATCTTCCGTCTCCTCCCTGAATCCAAAGACGTACAGGCTTGTTGGTTAATTGGCATGGTATAAGTATAAATTGTCGCCAGTGTGCGTGGATAGTGTTAATGCACAGGGATCGCTGGTCGGTACAGACTCGGTGGGCCGAAGGGCCTGTTTCTGCTCTGTATTTATAAACCAATGTTGATTTCTCCAACGTACTTTATTACTTTACTTTCTACTTTATTGTCACATGTGAAGTCACAGGGAAATTCCCTAGGTATACAAATAGTCGCCACACCAAGGTCGCTGACAAAGTTACGAAAATATCCGCACCAGATCCCCCTTTGTTCTCCCTCCCTCACGGCGGTCCCCCCATGCCGGGTCCTTCATTTTCCATCCCCCATGAGCGGTGTCCTCACTCTCACCTTGTCCTTCAATCGGCGCCGCACCGAACTCTCCACTATCGCTAGCAGGTTTCTCCAGATGCCTCCATGGCGCCGAGCCAGGCCCTAGCCACGGGGTCCGTCAACCCAGGCTCCATCAATTCTGTCAGCCGTGGGCTCTGGCCCAATGTCAAGTAACTCTTGCATCGGGACGACAGATGGCACAATGGGCTAAGTGTTCGGCTGGCAACCGGAAGGTAGCCGGTTCGAATCCCGCTTGGAGTGCATACTGTCGTTGTGTCCTTGGGCAAGACACTTCACCCACCTTTGCCTGTGTGTGAATGTGTGTGAGTGATTGGTGGTGGTCGGAAGGGCCGTAGGCGCAGATTGGCAGCCACGCTTCCGTCAGTCTGCCCCAGGGCAGCTGTGGCTACAGAAGTAGCTTACCACCACCGAGTGTGACTGAGGAGTGAATGAATAATGCGATGTAAAGCGCCTTGAGTATTAGAAAGGCGCTATATAAATCCCATCCATTATTATTATTATTATCCCTTCCCTCCTCCCTCTCCTACTATAGTTGGCCATATAGTTCCACTGTCCCCATCCCTGTATCCATTCATTATCACCTCTATCCCAGCCAACAATGGGCCATAATGGGCTCCACCCTTCCTTGGTCATCTGTTGCTGGCCCTGCTCTGTTCTGGCCTTTTCTTACCTCCAGTTCCCTTCCCTATACTTTCGGCCTGAAGGAGGGTCCTGACCCAAAAAGTCACGCATCCATTTTCCCCAGAGATGCTGCCTGATCCACATAATTACTCCAGCACTTTACACCTATCTTCTGTATATACCAGCATCTGTAGTTCCTTTCCACACATTTGATCCAGTGAAGTCTGATAGTGATTTAGCAAGAGTGTGAGATACCACATTTACCAGGCATGCTGTATGAGATTGGCAGTCGTGAATCGGTCGCAACACTATTCACTCCCATTTTTACTGAAATAAAACACTGGCTTAGTGACAATTACATGTGTGAGTATTAGCGACTATTGCCTCAATAATTCTGTATGAATATGATATGAATCTAATATGAAAGTAATAACTTTGAAAAATTCCAATAAATACTATTTAGCAGTACTGCTAGAGAGGTCAGTGGAGAGCCTGGAGGAACAACTACCCCGTAAGTATGCCAAGTGTATACTGACACCTCTCTTGCTCAATTCCCCACTCTCCTCTGGCACCAACCTGCCACCCCCTTGTCTCTTAATGCCCCACTAAGTATTAACCATATAACCATATAACAATTACAGCACGGAAACAGGCCATCTCGGCCCTACAAGTCCGTGCCGAACAACTTTTTTCCCTTAGTCCCACCTGCCTGCACTCATACCATAACCCTCCATTCCCTTCTCATCCATATGTCTATCCAATTTATTTTTAAATGATACCAACGAACCTGCCGCCACCACTTCCACTAAAAGCTCATTCCACACCGCTACCACTCTCTGAGTAAAGAAGTTCCCCCTCATGTTACCCCTAAACTTCTGTCCCTTAATTCTGAAGTCATGTCCTCTTGTTTGAATCTTCCCTATTCTCAAAGGGAAAAGCTTGATCACATCAACTCTGTCTATCCCTCTCATCATTTTAAAGACCTCTATCAAGTCCCCCCTTAACCTTCTGCGCTCCAGAGAATAAAGACCTAACTTATTCAACCTATCTCTGTAACTTAGTTGTTGAAACCCAGGCAACATTCTAGTAAATCTCCTCTGTACTCTCTCTACTATTCCTACAGCCACTGATATAAATGCTGTACAATGCACACAAAGCTAATGAAAAAATGACCATTAAACCTTTGATTCAGTTACCTCCTCCACTATCGCTATTGATGGAGTGCAGCGTAGGTTCATTAGGTTAATTCCTGGGCTGGCGGGACTGACATATGGGGAAAGAATGGGTCGACTGGGCTTGTATTCACTGGAATTTAGAAAGGTGAGAGGGGGTCTTATAGAGACATATAACATTCTTAAGAGATTGGACAGGCTAGATGCCGGGAAAATATTCCCGATGTTGGGGAAGTCCAGAACCAGTGGTCACGGTTTAAGAATAAGGGATAGTCCATTTAGGACTGAGATGAGGAAAAACATTTTCAGCCAGAGAGTCGTGAATCTGTGGAATTATCTGCCACGGAAGGCAGTGGAAGGCAATTCGCTGGATGTTTTCAAGGGAGAGTTAGATTTAGCTCTAAAGGCTAATGGAATGGGGAAAAAAGCAGGAATGGGGTACTGATTTAGGATGATCAGTCATGATCATATTGAATGGCGGTGCTGGCTGGAAGGGCCAAATGGCCTACTCCTGCACCTATTTTCTATGTTTCTCTGTTTCTATTATCGAGCAGTTCAGTTCAGTTTAGTTTATTGTCACGTGTACCGTGTACAGTGAAAAGCGTTTGTTGCGTGCTATCCAGTCAGCAGAGAGACGATACTGGCAAATCCACGATGTCACAAATGGCTCTCCAAAAATGTCATTTGATATTACTGACTACAAGTATACATGTGGGATGTCAGGACTTTCATATGAAGAAAGACTGGATAGACTTGGTTTATACTCGCTAGAATTTAGGAGATTGAGAGGGGATCTTATAGAAACGTACAAAATTCTTATGGGGTTGGACAGGCTAGATGCAGGAAGATTGTTCCCGATGTTGGGGAAGTCCAGGACAAGGGGTCACAGCTTAAGGATAAGGGGGAAATCCTTTAGGACCGAGATGAGAAGAAACTTTTTCACACAGAGAGTGGTGAATCTCTGGAACTCTCTGCCACAGAGGGTAGTTGAGGCCAGTTCATTGGCTATATTTAAGAGGGAGTTAGATGTGGCCCTTGTGGCTAAAGGGATCAGGGGGTATGGAGAGAAGGCAGGTACGGGATACTGAGTTTGATGATCAGCCATGATCATATTGAATGGCGGTGCAGGCTCGAAGGGCCGAATGGCCTACTCCTGCACCTAATTTCTATGTATCTATGTATCTATGTTGTTTATTTTGCACTTGCTATTTTAACTGGCATTTTCTCATTTAAAAATGGACATATTCTCAAATGAAATTGAAGGCCAGAGGTACATGATCAAGTTTTTGATAAGATTCTATTTTGTACAACAATTAATATTCTATTACCAATACTTTTATTGACTTGTGTGAAGCATTTGAGACACTTTGAACAAAAAAAAAGTTAATTCTGTGCTTTCGGCAGGGTTCCTTGTGCCAGAACATAACTCCTGTGTTCCAAGCAAACTTTATGAGGAGATCTTTAATTATAAGATGTAGTCAACATATCCTGCACTGCTTGTACGTTCAAACTAATACGATCCCCACTGCTCTTTCCTTTTGTGAAAATGACAGCGTGCTTGACACATATTGCATTTCATAAATTTGGCATCTAATCGATGGAATCACCGGGCCTTGAAATTCGATTGAGTGATTTTGTCAGGAAATGGATGCTGGAGACGGAACGTGTAGCAAGGAACAGAAGATGCTGGTTTACACTGAAGATAGACACAACATGCTGGAGTAACTCAGCGGGGCAGGCAGCATCTTTGGAGAGAAGGAATGGGTGACGTTTTGGGTCGAGACCCTTCTTCAGACTCGAGTTACTCCAGCATTTTGTGTCTGTTTTTGGTGGAGACAGTGTCTGTGGTGTCTTTAGTATTGCATGGAGACAGATGTTCATAAATGGAACAGAGTTATTAACTTGCAGCTAAAACTGCATGTTTGAAACAACAATATCTCAGAATTTTCATACCACTGATAAACACAAAAATATTCTCAAAGATTACCTACATATGTATATTTTGTATCCAATACATACTACACAGTAAACTGCCTATCCTTTGAAAATGAAATAAACACATGCAAAGCATTTGCCATTGTCATAGATAACATTGTTATCATCAGTTGTAAATCTAGTTCATTGTAAATTCACTTCATCTCTTAGCCCTCATCATTTGCTGAAGTCTTCAAAGCAAATGGCAATTTATTTTTTTGAGGTACCCACTCCAGCCACATAATCCTAAAGGGTCACTTCTTCAAAGCCTCTTATGTATCTGGGTTACTCATCTTATTCTACAACTAACTTCTTGAAGAATGAATTTATTTATCCCAGTTCATCATCATTTCTGGTGTTACCCACATACACAGAACTGTACACATAAACCTCAACACAGAGTTCAATAGCATTTGTAATGACTTCAATTACATTCTGTTTTGATACAGAATTGAACAAAGTCGAAGCATTATTTTGGTTATGACTTACAACTCTCCACCTTTATGCTTTTGCTGTTAGCTTATATATTGACTCCCATTACAACTCACTAAAGATACTGGCTATCTCTTCCCCCTTCTGATTCAAGAAGACATCTCCCCTGGGTTTCATTTTCTGACTGAGAAAATTTGGCATGTCTTCATTGACTCTTACTAAATGTCTAGAAATGTACCATAGGAAGCATACTCCAGGCTGAATCACAGCTGGAAATTACAGTTGTAGATGTCGCCCTGTCCATCACACAGGTAAGACTTCCCACCATTGACTCCATCTACACTACACTCTGCCTCAGAAAAGCAGCCAACATAATCAAAGACTAGTCCCACCGCAGTCATTCCTTCTTTTCCCTGCTCCCAAATGGGACAAGGTACAGAAACTTGAAAGCATGCACCACCAGGCTCGGGAACAGCTTCTGCCCTTTCAGAAATATATTTCCATCAGAGTGGCACACCTGGTCTATCTGCTGCCTCAGAGTGCTAGAAACCCAGGTGAGGTCGGTGTGGAGATTGCACATTTGCCCTGTGGTGTCATGGGTTCCCTTTGGGTGCTCTGGTTTCCTCCTACTTCCCAAAGATATGCAGGTTTTTTAAATTAATAGGCTTCTGTAAAATTGCCCCCAGTGTGTAGGGAGTGGTTGGGAAAGTGGGAGAATATAGAATTAATGTGAATGGGTGATTAGTGGTTGATGTGGACTCTATGGGCCAAAGAGCCAGTTTCATTGCTATATCTATCTATCTTATCTTATCTTATAAATATTAAACCACTGATCTTGGATGATGTCTTTATTTATGTGTGTGTGTCTTGTTTGTCTGTGATTCACATCTCCTCGAAAACACAACGCGCTAATGGTGAAATAGCCATGAGTGAACCTACAGCCCACCAGCCCTGAGTGACTGAGCTGCCAGCCCACCAACCCTGAGTGACTGAGCTGCCAGCCCACCAGCCCTGAGTGACTGAGCTGCCAGCCCACCAGCCCTGAGTGACTGAGCTGCCAGCCCACCAACCCTGAGTGACTGAGCTGCCAGCCCCCAGGCCTGAGTGGTGGAGCTGCCAGCCCAAGAACCCATTTGGCCCACAATATCCATACAAGCCCTATGGAAACCAGTCCCTTCGGCCCACAAAACCCATACTGGCGCTCCAGAAAGGCCCCTCCCACTGGCCACCAATATTGGAATTGGTGGAGAGGTGGAATATTGCATTGCGGACCAGCCCTCCCGTGTGAGCACGAGACCCAACGGGTCCCACTTAGTCTAGTATTATTTAGAGCTAAAGATCTGATGATGTCACAATGGTTCTTCTCCTTTGGGCCAGCTGTGCAGAATTTTCAACGTGCAGCCTGCTGGGCACTGTTTTTGCATGAGCTGCTGCGAGTTACATTAAACACCCCTCAGTCACAGTCATTTTGTCACCTCCCGCTCGCAGACAACTAGCACTTGGCCGGCCATCCGCCCGCAGACCAGCCACCCACTTCCCTCAGTGCTCTGGATTGAAGCTGCTGTACACACAATAATTTGGTTGGGCTTCCGAGGGCTTCAGAAGTCCCACGAGGTCCCACAAGGTACTGAGAGCTGCCGAGGCCCGCTGCCCACTTGCAGTTGGTCCCATCTGTGCCGCCCACTCACCAAGTTCAAGTCTGCCCTCTCCCTCTCTTTCCCCCTCCCCCTCCTCTCCCTACTACTCTCCCCCTCCTCTGCTCCCTCCCCCTCTCCTCCCCCCACTCTCTCCTCTCCACCACTATCCCCCCCTCCTCTCCCCCTCCTCCCCTTCCTCTTCCCCCTCACCCCCTCCCTCTCCTCTCCCCCACTCCCCCTCCTCTCCCCCACTCCCCACTCTCCCACCTACTTTCCCTCCCTCTCTCTCCCCCCACTCCCATTCTCCCCCTGCCCCTTCTCTCCCACTTTCACCCTCCTCTCTCCCCCCTCTCCCCCCTCCACCTTCTCTCCCACCTCCCCTCCCCATCCTCCCATCCTCCCCATCCTCAAGCAGCGTGCAGGGCCACCAAACTCAAGTGCAGTTTCCTGCCACTTCAAGCAGGGTGCAAGGCCACCAAATTCACGTGCAGTTTCATGCCACTTCAAGCAGGGTGCAAGGCCAGCAAATGCCAGTGCAGTTTCATGCCACTTCAAGAAAGGTGCAAGGCCACCAAATTCAAGTGCAGTTTCATGCCACTTCAAGTAGGATGCAAGGCCACCAAATTCAAGTGCAGTTTCATGCCACTTCAAGCAGGGTGCAAGGCCACCAAATGCTAGTGTTGTTTCATGCCATTTCAAGCAGGGTGTAAGGCCACCAAATTCAAGTGCAGTTTCCTATCACTTCAAGCAGGGTGCAAGGCCACCAAATTGAATTGCAGTTTAATACCACTTCAAGCAGCATGCAGGGCCACCAAACTCAAGTGCAGTTTCTACCAATTCAAGCAGGGTGCTGGGCCATCAAACTCAAGTGCAGTTTCCTGCCACTTCAAGCAGGGTGCAAGGCCACCAAATTCAAGTGCCGTTTCATACCATTTTAAGCAGGGTGAAACCACCATAAAACCACCTTAATACCACACAAAACACCACACTCACAGTTCAGTCAACATTCAGTGTGTTCCATTAATTCACAGCTCAGACAGTCATGACCTCTCCCTTCCTTAACTTGCAGAGACTGAGCCACACCCACACTTGTGGGTTTTATAATACCTCCCCCTCCCACCGGCCTTCATGGCATGATTGACAGGAGAGAGATTCTCAACATTTTTTAAACACTAATAACACTTTTATTTTTCATTGATGGGAAAAATTATCTGCACCTGATGAGCGGAGGGGGACTGAGTAAGATGGCCAAAAATCAGATGCGTAAATGGTAGCATTTTATCTAAAATCAATATACAATGCAAACAGAAAGTTGCCAAGTTTAGACTTACAACCATTTGCAGTGCAGCATTTCAAAGCCACCACCACCAACAACCATTTGCAGTGCAGCGTTTCAAAGCAACCACCAGCAACAACCATTTGTGGTGCAGCGTTTCAAAGCAACCACCACCAACAACCATTTGCAATGCAGCGTTTCAAAGCAACCACCACCAACAACCATTTGCAGTGCAGCATTTCAAAGCAACCACCTTTTCATTTTCAAACTACATTAAGGGCACTCACAGTTGAGTAGACATTTGTTCAGTGTAATTCACAGCTCAGAGACGTGACCCTCTCGCTTCCTCCATCTTGCAGAAACTGAGGGAGGCACAACACTTCCGGGTTTTATAGTCCCTCCCCCCTCCCACCAGCAGGGGCAGCAGAGAGAATCTCAACATTTTTAAAACATTAATAACTCTTTTATTTTTCATCGATGGAGAAAATCCTATTGTCCTGCACAGAGGTGGGGGGCTCTGAGTAAGATGGCCAATAATCACAGCATTAAGTGGCAGCGTTTTTTCTAAAATCATGAAACAGAAAAACAGAAGGTGGTCAAGATCTTACTTTAAGTAATATAGATATAAAAGGCGGAGGTTAGTGCGTGTGTTTGATGCCGCAAGCCAATTGACGTTATTTTAGATTATTATCGCAGCTTTACCATCTCTGTAGGCTGATTAATTTCTCGCAACTTTCAATTGTGGTATGAGTGAAATCGCTTCACGTGTCTCCCAGGATCTTGACAATATTGAAACATACCGAATAGTGAAAGACTTGGATAGAGTGGATGTGGAGAGGATGTTTCCAGTAGTGGGAGAGTCTCGGACTAGAGGTCATAGCCTCAGCATTAAAGGACGTTCCTTTATGAAGGAAATGAGGAGGAATTTATTTAGCCAGATGGTGGTGAATCTGCGGAATTATTTGCCACAGAAGGCTGTGGAGGCCTTCAGTGGATATTTTTAAGGCAGAGATAGATAGATTCTTGATTAGAACTGGTGTCAGACATTATGGGGAGAAGGCAGGAGAATGGGGTTAGGAGGGAGAGATCGATCAGCCATGATTGAATGGCCGAGTAGACTTGATGGGCCAAATGGTCTAATTCTGCTTCTATCACTTTTGACCTTATCAACATTTTAGCTCTGGAAATATTTCACTATTTTCACATGCAGATATTATTCAATCCTCGTGTGCTCCCTTACATATCCATCACATACACTGCTTATGTATCATCAGCCCACTGCCATGTCCATGTGGCCATTGCCTGCATTTACCATTAGCCACATGTGTTGGACACAATGTCGGCTTAATTAAATTTTCTGTATCTGAAAAAATTATGATGCCTTAAATTGCTATTGTATTATGTTTTTTTGCTGATCCTACCTCTTTTGCTGATCCCACCTGCCCAGTTCCCTAATGGATGCACAATTTCATCGATCTACTCTTGTAGATGCACACTGTTTCACTATGACACAATATTACTAACAATTAATACTCTCTGCCCCCTCGCGACCTCTTACCCCTTGCCCCACAATTTATTGCTGCTTTGATTATATCCTTTTAGAGTCATAGAGAGTCATATAGTGATACAGCGAGGAAACAGGCCCTTCGGCCCAACTTGCCCACAGCCGCCAACATGTCCCACCTGCCTGCGTTTCGTCCATATCCCTCCAAACCTGTCCTATCCATGTACCTTTCTAACCGTTTCTGAAACGTCGGGATAGTCCCAGCCTCAACTACCTCCTCTGGCAGCTTGTTCCATACACCCACCACCATCAGAAAGGGTGTATGAAAAAGTTGTATGCAAATGTTAGCCCTCAGATTCCTATTGATGTTTTCCCCTTCACCTTGAACCAATGTCCTCTGGTCCTCGATTCCCCTACTCTGGGCAAGAGACTGTGTGTATCAACCCGATTGTAGATTGGTTACTTCTTACTAACCAATTGCAGTGCTTGTTAGTAGAAGCTCCGCCTACTATGCGATTTATATTATCAGGTCTGCTTATTATATAATGTAATTGGTCTGAGTAGCTGCTAGGATACTGTAACACCATGCTGAAGAATGCTGTGAGTGGACTTTGATAAACATGTGTTGTACCTTGACATGCACATGACTCATGACTCATTACACCGATCTATTCCTCTTGTGACCAAGTTTGCATGTAATTTCATTCCAGATGAAATATAATGTCCTCCCCCTTCCTTGCTATTGTTTAAGCAAATAATAGCGGCCCATTGAGATGGAGCCAATTAATAACGTTCCTTGACATGTACATTTTCTTCTTTTGGCATAATGTCTGTATTTTATTTGGCATTCTCTTACGGTGACAATGCGTGCAGTGCAGAGACAGGCTGAGAATTGTTTCTACCTGATTAATGGATATAAGGAATCCATTCACACTGCGAGGAGGTAGGGCTTTCTCTTCTCTCCATCATGACGCCAATGGAGTGTCGGGGGTCACCAATGTGGTGCGTGGGTCTCAAAAGGAAGCACAAAGTCCAGTGTTTTGAGAGGCACCTTTAATTATGTTCCTCCCAGTTGTAGGGAGGTCCAAACGAGAGAAAGATGGCACCCAAACCCCTGCCTTTAAACCCTCTGGTTAAGGACCGCCTCCGAACTGAACCACTCCCGGGCTGAGGGGTTCGACAGTATGATGGCGCGACCCTTGGGAGCCACCACAACACCTTGTTTATGGAGATTGGTGTCCACCAGGGACTGATTAAAGGGTGCACCAGGAAAACAAGATGTCACACTCTGGCATCTAGGTGAGTCTGGCAAATAATTCAACCACTACCAGCTTCACTGATGAGAGTGCTGAGTTCCAAGGGTGTCCCTGCCCTATGGCCATCCTGAAGCCCGCCGACATTGCTGCCACTAGCTGCATGTTACTATTTTACAGGCAGAGCGTCCAATAAACACAATTATCCGGATGAGGTCTGACCAACATTCTAGCCAAACATAGGTTCTTTCCATTCCAGCCTGTAGATAAACAAAATCATTCCACCGTTTAGGAAGGAACTGCAGATGCTGGTTTAAATAGAATAGAATAGAATGCTATTTATTGTCATTCAAACCTAGGTTTGAACGAAATTTCAATTCTACAGTTTTTTTACATTACAAAACAATCCAAGACCCACACTTAACACAGTTTACATAAACATCCATCACAGTGAGTCTCCAACATCTCCTCACTGTGATGGAAGGCAAAGTCTTTATCTCTTTGTCCTTTGTTCCTTCTCCCGTGGTCCAGCAGTCCAACTGCAGTGTCGAGGCGTACTGGGGCTCCGATGTTAAAGCCCCCGGCGGGCGATGGTAAGTCCTGAGGCCGTTTAAGCCACGCCGGGCGATGTTAGGCCCCGGCTCCATGTCCTTAAACCCGCGATTCCAGCGGGAGAAGTCGCCGTTGCGGAGCTCGGAAAAGCGGTCTCCCACCAGGGACCTGCGAGCTCCCAATGTTCCCGTCCACCGGGTCTGCGGCCGGTGCTTCCGAACTCCAAAAGTCGGGTCGCAGCCGCACGCCACCACAGCTCTTCCCGCTCCGAAGTTGGCCAGCTCCACGATGTCAGTTCCGCAGGCTCTGCAACTGGAGCCCTCAGGCTAGTCCCGGCAGGAGGTCGCCGCCGGCTCCACGATGTTAGGCCCAACGACATCCGAGACCCGACAGGGAATAGTCGGGTCCCCGCACAGGGAAGAGATTTTAAACGGTTTCCCCCACAGCCCCCCCACCACCACCCACATATACACAGCTAAAAAAATAATAAAAACTAACTCAAAGACATACATTTAACAAGACAAAAAAAAAAAAAAAGACAGACGACTGTAGTCGAGCCGCTGCCGTTAGGCGCCGCCACTCCCATTAAACCAAAGATAGACACAGGAAGCTGGAGTAACTCAGCGAGACAGGCAGCATCTCCGGAGAAAAGGAAATGTCTATCAAAATGTCTAGGTGATGTCTATCAAAGGTTAAGGAGAAGTCTTCAGATTTTCTCATTGCTTGCATTTATATACAGCAGAATGAAAGGTACTTGCAATTTAACTATACAGGTGCACAACCTTTTATCCAAAAGCCTTCGGACCAGACACTTGTCGGATTTCGGAATTTTTCGGATTTTCGAATGGAAGATTTTTAGCGTAGATTAGGTAGGTAGCGCGGGCGGCTTGAAAAGTCTGGAGCGGCTGCCTCCTCCCCGGAGACCGGGGAATCATTGTAAATCATTGCATAAATGGTAGTCAGTTAGTTTGGAGGGATTTTATGTGGTGGGGGGGTGGGGGGGTGAAGGGGGAATCTTTAATTCTTAGTCCCCTACCTGGTCGGAGAGTCGGGGAGCGGGCAACGCCTTACCGGGTCGCCGTGCAGTAAGCTCCGGAGTGCTATGGCCGCCGACTCCCAACATCGCGGAGCTGGGGGCTCCGTCCGGCAGCGGGCGGCGCCGGTTGGAGCTCCAACCCCGGCAACTCTACCCCTCGCTGCGCGGCGCTCCAAATCCAGCGTGGCCCGCGGCCGGACGCCCGCTGCCCCAGCTCCGCGATGTTGGGAGTCGGCGGCGTCGCAGCGTTGGGATACCAGCGGGGAGCGGGCAATGCCTTACCGGGTCGCCGTGCGGTAAGCTCCGGAGTGCTGTGGCCGCCGACACACAACATTGCGGAGCTGGGGCTGCGGGCGTCCGGCCGCAGGCCGCGCTGGATTTGGAGCGCCGCGCAGCCAGGGGTAGAGTTGCCGGGGTCGGAGCTACAACCGGCGCCGCCCGCAGCCCCAGTTGGGAGTTGGCGGCCACAGCGCTCCGGAGCTTACTGCACGGCGACCCGGTAAGGCATTGACCGCTCCCCGCCTCTCCGACCAGGTAGGGGACTAAGAATTAAAGTTTCCCCCTTCACCCCCCCCCCCCCCCTTCACATAAAAGCCCTCCAAACAAACTGACTAACATTTAAGCAATGATTTACAGATGTTTAAGTGTCTCCCCGGTCTCCGGGGAGGAGGCAGCCGCTACAGTTGTACAGACCTGGGTTGACCGTGGGTCATTTCGGGTCAATTTGGCGCCAAACGCGAGCTTTGGTGTGCAGACGACATCCTGGAAAAAATGTCCGGTTTTCGGAGTTTTTCCGTTTCTGGAACTCCGGATAAAAGGTTGTGCACCTGTACTAACTTTGGCCTTTCATATATCATGTCACATCTGACAATAGGCTACACCATTATTAGAAATGAGAATAAAACCAATAACATGCTCTGACTTTATCGTGAAGTGAAGGTCGATCTTGATGCAGCTGACACTGGGCCAAGGACACAACTCACGGGATCTCTTGCAACAATGTTCTGCATCATGGAAGATCAACTTCACACAATCACAATCACCTTTCACAACACATGCTACAACTCTACAAAGTGGAGCTTACACCCCAGCGGTATGGATATTGACTTCTCTAACTTCAAGTAACCCGTGCTTTCCCCCTCTCTCCAACCCTCCCACCTACCAGTTCTTTGGCCAGTCTGAATGTACCCGATTACATTTAATCTCTGTTTGCTTTGTGTCACCTTCTCCTAGTTTACAATGATCTATTCTACATTTTCTTTGAACCTCATCTCTTTTGAAGTCTCGCTTTCACACCTTACCCTTCCTTATCTTTGTGTCTCCTTTTCCTCTGACTCTCAGTCTGAAGAAGGGTCTCGGCCCGAAAAGTCGCCCATTCCTTCTAAGTTGAGCATAGGTACTCCAGCATTTAGTTACTGAGTTACTCCAGCATTTAGTGTCTATCTAAAAAGTGTAGTATTTTTTCGGAATTGCCATGAATTTTACAATGATTCCCTCATGCAAGAAATGATTAATGGAAGCTTGGATAAAAGAGCAATGTCTAAACTTGGCCTGGAGTTTAGTTGCTTTGTTTATGCTCAGACAGCAATGTGGACTGGATCCAGGATCTCGGTGTCCATTATTAAGCAGTTTATTCATAATAACTGTTTTCTGTAGGTGAATTATTATGTGAATTTATACAGGTGATTTATAGTAAGCAAAAGAGGAAAAAAAACCAAACCTGGGAATGTACTTGGTTAGACTATTCTAAACCTTCCTAGGCAAACTTCCAATTTGGCAATAAGATTCAAGTGTTGAGCTGCATTATACTCTTTGGACTTAAAGTTCTGGAATACAACTCCTTCAACTCCTCACAATGATTAATTCATTTCAAACACACACTTATGCAAGTAAAGGCAGCAGCTGTTCTCTACATAAGATAAAATCTAAGATTGTTATTAAATAAACTAAAAGAGTTAGATATAGCTCTTAGTGCTTGCGGAATCAAGGGGTATGGGGAGAAGGCAGGTACGGGGTACTGATTGTGGTTGATCAGCCATGATCACGTGAATGGCGGTGCTGGCTCGAACAGCCGAATGGCCTACTCCTGCACCTATTGTCTATATATCTATGTACCCATGCACAAAGTACAAGAAGGTTCTTGACCCGAAACGTCACACATTCCTTTTCTCCAGAGATGCTGTCTGACCCGCTGAATCAGAGATGCTGTCTGACCCGCTGAGTCAGAGATGCTGTCTGACCCGCTGAGTTACTGCAGTGTTTTGTGTCTATCTTCGGTTTAAACCAGCATCTGTAGTTCCTTCCAATACACAAAAATATTGTTGCAGATATAAAGAGGAAGCAAGGGAAAGTGTGGAGAAGCGAATGCCTTGTGAGAGTGAACCTTATTATCTGCTTTTGCTTCAGCCAGGCATATTGAAGATGCAAAGCAGCAAATCTATTACCTGTGCACTGTACATATTGTATACACCATTTAATGTGTTCAGTTCAGTTTAGTTTAGAGATACAGCACAGAAACAAGCCCTTCGGCCCACCGTGTCCGCGCCGAACAGCGATCCCCACACATTCACATTATCCTACACACACTAGGGACAATTTATAATTTACACCAAGCCAATTAACCTACAAACCCGTACGTCTTTGGAATGTGGGAGGAAACCGAACATCGCAGAGAAAACCCACGCGGTCATGGGGGGAACGTACAAACTCCGTACAGACAACGCCTGTAGTCAGGATTGAACCCGGGTCTCCGGCGCTCCATGTGCTGTAAGGCAGCAACTCTACCGCTGCACCACCATGACCGCCGTTTGTGCTAAATATTTAACAGAACATGCCTAATAGGGAATATACAAAACAATCAGTTCAAATAAAACAGGAATGTGATTTGTGTGATGATCAACTTTCACATGCAGATGACTACAAGGAGAACAAAACACTCAGATTTGGGACTGGAGAATTACTGTATCTGAATGGAGTATTTTCCTGTTTCATTTTTTAGTTTAGTTTAGAGATACAGCGCGGAAACAGGCCCTTCGACCCATGCCGCCCAGCGATCCCCACAGATTAACACTATCCTACACCCACTAGGGACAATTTTTACATTTACCAAGCCAATTAACCTCTTTGAAGTACGTCTTTGAAGTGTGGGAGAAAACCGAAGATCTCAGAGAAAAACCACGCAGGTCACGGGGAGAACATACAAACTCCATACAGACTGAACCTCTAGTCAGGATCGAACCTGGGTCTCCGGCACTGCATTCGCTGTAAGGCAGCAACTCTCCCCCTGCACCACCGTGACTGCCCTTTGTGCTAAATATTTAACTGGTATGAGATTTCTGGAGACTCAACACAAGGGTATCGGATTGTTCGTCAGCCATTGTTTTACTTAAAGCAGAATGATATTTAAAGGGTGGTATGTGTTCAAGATAACCCCTTTTGAGAGGTTAAAAATAAGGATAGGGGATTTTAGGTGGGAAAAAGTCAATTCTCAGTGGAGGAATTCCAGCTATCCTAGTGCGTCCAAAATGACATGGGAAATGATCCTGCTTTCAGCTCAGAAGAATGAACGCACACATCCTGAGACATTTGTGATGTCACACAGGGTTATTAGCAGGTGATTAATGATGCTGATCACAGGACAAAAGTGGTACCATCACCACAGGCCGTTCTAGATCACTGGCTGAACTGTAGCTGATAGAAGGGGTAAAGTTCCAGGAAGATCAGGCTACACTCAGCATGTGTGTGCGTAACAGAAATAAATGGCTTGGCCCTTTGAAAGGATAAATACCGCAGTTACAAGGAGCTAATGTTCTCCTTCCCAGTGCTTTGTAATGAAGGTGCTAGTGCACTACAGAAAGGAGGAATCATTTAACATTTGTATTTAGTTTAATTTAGTTTATAGATATAGTGCGGAAACAGACCCTCCGGCTCACCAATCAGCAATCCCCACACATTCACACTATCCCACACACACTAGGGACAATTTACACTTATAACAAGTCAATTAACCTACAAACAACTCAACCTACAAACCTGTCCGTCTTTGGAGTGTGGGAGGAAACCGAAGATCTTGGAGAAAACCCACGCAGGTCACGGGGAGAACGTACAAACTCCGTACAGACAGCGCCCATAGTCGGGATCGAACCCGGAACTCTGGCGCTGTAAGGCAGTAGCTCTGCCACTACGCCCTATTGATTTCAGTATCAATATCCAAACTATTTGGGAGATGGACAAGATTAAGTCAGTGAAAGGATTCTCATTGTCTTCTTCTCCATTGGTTGCATCTCACAATGTGGTTTAGTTTGCAATCTCATTGTCCATTAGATCTCCCTCTATCGTTGCCACTCAGCTCAGCTCCGATTCAATAAGGAGTGGACAATTTTATGTCTCTACCAGCTCAGTGTGGTAACACTTTTGGATGAATCAATAGTTTCCTAATTAATAATAATACAACAGTCTGTAGAAGGGTCTCGACCCGAAACTTCACCCATTCTATCTCTCCAGAGACGCTACCCATCCTGCTGAGTTACTCCAGCATCTTGTGTCTATCTTCAGTTTAAACCAGGATCTGCTGTTCCTTCCTACATAATACAACAGTCACTGAGTTTCCTGCAGCTACCTGTGGGTAACTGATGGCCAACATACACAAAGTCCATAGGAACGTCCTGAACCAAAATGCTGTCTGTCCATTTGGGCTTTGGGGATTATCTATCGTTACAGATTCCAGCATCTCTAGTTTCTTGTATTCCATTGCAAAAAGGCCATTCTACATTTCCAGGGATAGTCACGAAAAGCTGGAGTAACTCAGCGCGCCAGACAGCATCTCTGGAGAAAAGGAATAGTTGATGTTTCGGGTCGAGACCCTTCTTCAGACTGAGAGTCAGGGGAAAGGGAAATGTGAGATGTAGACGGTGATGTGGAGAGATATAGAGATGGAGGGAGGAGAAATCACAGAGGGGGAGCAGCGAGAGAGGATGTTGCAGAAGTTTCATCGGAGCAAAATCCAGGGATTAGATTCGTTCAATCAATCAAATCTTTATTGTCATTTAGAAATACATCCATATATGCAATTCTAAACGAAATTCTGTTGCATTTGGCTCCCCGTGCAACACAAAATTAAACAGAAGGATAAAATGATAAAATGGATAAAAAGACAAAATGGATAAAAAAGATAAAATAGATAAGGGTGGCGACCCATTACATGGCATTCAAGAGTCTGATGGACCGTGGGAAGAAGCTGTTGCAAAACCTTGACGTACTGCTCCTTATGCTACAATATATTTTGCCCGAGGGCAGCAGAGTGAACAGTCCATGATGGAGATGTGTGGGGTCTTTTATAATACTGCTGGCCTTAGACAAGCAACGTTTGCTCGCAATGTCCCCGAGTGAGGGGAGAGAAGTCCCGATTATTTTTTCAGCCGTCCTCACCATTCCCTGCACGGACTTCCAGTCGGAGGCTTTACAGTCCCCAAACCACACAGAGATGCAGCTGGTCAAAATGCTCTCTATGGTGCCCCTGTAGAAAGTGGTGAGGACGGGATGGGGGAGGTGAGCTCTTCTCATCTGGCGCAGAAAGTGCAAACGCTGCTGCGCTCTCTTAACTAGTGAAGTGATGTTTTGTGACCAGGTCAGACTGTTAGTGATCTGCACCCCCCAGGAACTTAGTGCTACTGACCAACTCCACATCAATGTTATTAATGTGGAGTGGTGTGTGACTGTGCCCGTTTTTCCTGAAGTCGACGATGACCTCCTTTGTTTGTTGTATGCTAAATCATCACTCTAATGGAGCATGTTAAGTTTCAGATGCAGATAATTAGAGCAACTCTAGAACATTAGACACAGAACTGTATAGCACAGGAACTGGCCCTTCGGACAACAGTGATCTGGGCAAACATGATGCCAAGTTAAATTAATGGCCTGTACATGGTATGCATCCCTCCATTCCATGTATATCCAAGCGCCTACTGAAAAGCCTCTTGAATGCTTCCATTGTATTTGCCTCCACCACCAAAGCAAGGCCTTGGCAAAGCAAGGCAGTGGCAGTGCAACAAGGAGTCTGGCAACAGTCCAGCTGTGGAAATTAAAGCCGGGAAGGCATCTCTGTGCCCATGTCATTTCAGGAGTTTATATCTGTTGTTGCTGCTGCCACAATTAAAATAAAAGTAGACAGTAATGAATACACTGTGGTAAATCTCATCATTGCTTGTACAGGGTGAAATAATGAACAGTTGGCTTCTGGTTTGAACTATTTCGGAGCAGACATTGTTAGCAGAGAGGGCAGCACGGTGGCGCAGCGGTAGAGTTGCTGCCTCACGACACCAGAGACCCGGGTTCGATCCTGACTACGGGTGCTGTCTGAATTGAGTTTGTACGTTCTCCCTGTAACCACGTGGGCTTTCTCTGGGTGCTCCGGTTATTTGGCTTCTGTAGCATTGTAAATTGTCCCAAGTGTGCAGGGACCATAGTGTACTAGGGTGATTGCTGGTCTGAAGAAGGGTCTCAACCCGAAACATCACCCATTCCTTCTCTCCGGAGATACTGCCTGTCCCGCAGAGTTACTCCAGCATTTTGTGTCTACCTTGGATTGCTGGTCGGCACAGACTTAGTGTGCCGAAGGGCCTGCTTCTGCACTGTATCTCTAAAGTTGCAACACTATCTTAACTGTTTAATGGTTCATTGGTTGAACAGTGCTATTTATTATCACATGCAAATGCACAGTGAAATTATTTTCATTCATACGGTCCAGTAAAGTCTTGCCATACTTACGTACATTCCGATTCGCAAAGTGTACAGAATAGTCCCCTGAGCCCGCATGACAGAGGCGCTAAATTTTGTCACCATTTTCCAAGTCCATGCGCTAGTTTTAATGAGTTGTGTCCAATCCAGGTAAACCCCCGCCATTGCCCGACCAGCAAACCAAAGTCCCTCGCCTCGCTCGTCTCCCGTGTGCCCC